>NC_143167.1:1094300-1249200 GCF_047325235.1 Durio zibethinus
ATATATTTATAAAAAATTATCTAAATATATAAATTAAAAATTAAAAAAATAAATTTTTATTTTTATTTTTATATTTTTTTTAAAATTACAAGTATGAAAATTATTCATACCCATTAAATATTTATGAAGATGAAAATAAGAGATAAATTTATTAAATATGAATACATTAAATAGAGATAATATAAAAATTTTTTTTTTAAAAAAAAAATACTCTACCTTCCTTATACTTTATCTATTGATATCTTATTCTAAATTATGAGATTTGTTCCTCGTATTAAACGACATCTAATAGGCTTATTTGTCCATGTTAAACTCGATTTTGAGGATAAAATCTTGAAACCACAAAATTGGAGGTCATTAAATTATTGTTGAGATTGAATTACGATATTATAAAAAAATAATGATCTTTATTTCTCAAATGTAAAAATATTTAAATTTTAGATGATTATTTTATATAATATTTGTAAAATTTTAAATTTCATAAATAGAATTAAAATATTATTAAATTTCCCATTATTTATAATATTAATTTATTAATTTTTAAGATATATTCCGATGAGATACGAGACAACACTCTAAGCCTGTTGATTTAATTTAAAAAATCAGTGATTGTGTATTAATTATTAAATAATTTTACTTAAAATTTGTCTTACAAAATTGAAAAAAGAGTAAATAAATAAAAGCAAAACTAGATTGGAGAATGCCTAGCCCAAAACGGCAAAACCTAAACACATTGGATCTGAGTGTCTTTATCCGAACACTCATTAGCCCACAAAGCAAGCTGGATGAACTTGAGCCTATCAGAGTTTCCATGCCTTACGGGCCTCCGCTCATTGAACTTTGACAAGTCCAATCTAATAAGAATAAAAACGAAAAAATTGGAATCCAAAATCCGTTTTCTGTTAATCCAAATTACACGTGTCAAATTTAGGACCAACCCCCATAAATATCGCTGCCATTTTCTCTCTCCAGGTGGCTTTAAAAAAAATCTTCCTCTCTCTCCGTCTGTTTGTTAAGTGGTGAAACAAAAAGGGTGACCATGAGCTTCAGAGCTCTTCTCTTCTCTCCAAATGTCCCCATATCACCACCCGACAGTATCTCCACCCGGAAGAAGCCCAACCCATCCCGATCCATCTTCCGTGTCCGGGTCAATTCCTCCCATTGCTCCCGTCTTTTCCGTGTTTCAGTTAGTGATAACTCCCGTGAGAGAAGAAGAAGAAGAAGAAGAAGCTGGAAAGTACATGCAGACGTTAGAAAAATCCCCGAGTCGATAAGAAAATCGGTTAAGTTCAAAGATGCATTAAACGATGTCGTTTCGAGTGAGGAGGTTTTGGATAGTTCGGTTCCTTGGTGGGAACAGTTCCCTAAACGTTGGGTTATCGTTCTTTTGTGTTTTTCAGCCTTTTTGCTGTGTAACATGGATAGAGTAAGCCTTTCTTTGATTCTTGGAGAAAAGCAGATTTCTTTTTAAGAGCATTGAAAATGACCATTAGTTTCATAACTATAACAATTAGGATTAGCTTAATTCAGCTAAAATTGTGTTATTCTTTGCATTATCAATTTTTGAACAGATTTTGCTTGGCAGGTCAATATGAGCATTGCTATACTTCCAATGTCAGCTGAATTCAATTGGAACCCAGCGACTGTTGGTTTAATACAGTCATCTTTTTTCTGGGGTTATCTCCTCACTCAGGTAATAGATTCCTTCTTCTTCTTCTTCTTCTTATTTTTTCCCCTTTTTTTTAATGGTCTAGTTATGGGATGAAATCTTGGTTTCTGTTAATCTAAAGTAGATTTTTTTGTGGGTTTTGTTACTAATAAAGTTGTAGTAAATGACAGATTGCCGGTGGCATATGGGCAGACACTGTAGGTGGCAAGTCGGTGTTGGGATTTGGGGTAGTTTGGTGGTCCATTGCTACAGCTCTTACTCCTGTTGCTGCTAAACTCGGGTTGCCATTTCTCCTTGTCGTTCGTGCTTTCATGGGAGTTGGCGAGGTGGGTTCCTTTATTACTGTTATTCTATCAAAAATTGATGTTTTGTAGATGTAAGAATAGCTTGAAATTTTTTCTTAGAAATCTATAACTTTTTGTACTGTATAAATAAGGCCAAGGTATTGATTTAGTTTGATTTTGTTTTCAGGGTGTTGCTATGCCTGCCATGAATAATATACTGTCAAAATGGGTCCCTGTTGCTGAAAGGAGTAGATCATTAGCATTGGTGTATAGTGGAATGTATCTTGGCTCTGTTACTGGCCTGGCATTTTCACCATTTTTGATACATCAGTTTGGATGGCCATCAGTGTTTTACTCCTTTGGTTCTCTAGGGACGGTCTGGTTTGCTTTATGGCTAAATAAGGTAAATGCTGCCCTTGACATGGTTGGTTTTACAGTCTAAAATTGCTCAAATCCTAAATAAATTAGTATTATATGGAAATGAAGCACACCTCTTATTTTGAATAATTTAAGTTTTATTTTTGTTTGAAGTGTTCAGTTGTATGTCAACAAGAAGGTTCAGATACAAGTGTTTGATTTTATTTGAAAATATCTTCCAAATCTTTTTTTTTTCTTCTTTGTTTCGTAGGCTCACAGTTCACCTCTTGAGGATACTCAACTTCAGCCCCAAGAGAAGAAGCTTATTGTTACCAATTGTATTTCCAAGCAGCCAGTTAAAACAATACCTTGGAGGTTAATCTTGTCAAAACCACCTGTATGGGCCCTAATAGCATCTCATTTCTGTCACAATTGGGGAACATTTATTCTTTTAACATGGATGCCAACATACTATAATCAAGTAAGCGATTTCATCATTGAAATGCACACTGTTCTGTCATTCTTGCCACCATAGCATTCAAAACGCTTAATAATCATCCTAAATGTGGAAGAGTCAACAAAAACCTTTGATATTAAGTTCCTGGTAAATTATTAAAGAGTAGTGTCTTACACTATCCCCTTATTTTGGTATCCAATGCCAATATTTCATATGGGGAAATAATGTGCTCTTTAATAGTTAGGGAGATTCTTATGACTCATCAGTTGGCTAAGAAACTAGCATATGAGTTCTGGTTTTATTGTTTATCAATTCAGATGATTCCATGACATTTCCTCAAATTGTTGAAATCTACAATCTTTGTGCCTTGACTGCATTGTGGCTTGTTGTTGACGTCGTTTCGCAAAACATTTTTTTTTCTGTTCCCATGTTTTGAAACCTGAACTGAAGCACTCACAGCATTATTTTCTGATGCTCCTTCTAACAATTGTTAAAGTATAAATGTTTCTCCTTCCCATCATGTTATTAAGAAATTATTTTGATATACATCTATAGGTCCTGAAGTTCAACCTCACAGAATCTGGGCTCTTTTGTGTTTTGCCCTGGCTTACAATGGCGTTTTCTGCTAATCTTGGAGGGTGGATTGCAGATACACTTGTGAGCAAAGGTTTATCCGTGACAACTGTTCGCAAGGTATAACTAATTTTCCTTTTCCTCATACAAATTCTGATAATGCCTATTTTGAGAATTTTCATTGTTCTTTCTTCTTTGATCGTGCAGATTTCTCCAAATATACTTTCCTTTTGAGTCATATATACATCTATCAAGAGTGATGCACATCATGATTTTTTATTTCAATGAACTAACAACTTTTGTTCTGTTACATATTCAGTAATCTCTTTCACGCACCCATGTGTGTGTGCATGTCTCATGCCAAGTGCTCCATGGGGAGTAGGCAGGGTACTCCAATCCCACATCGGACATAAAAGGGGGATCACTGGGGTATAAAAAAAAAAACGTTGGCACTGCACACCCTGATAAGCCGGTTTTGAGGGGAGAGGGTAATGGCCGTAGGACAAGTGGTATTAGAGCAGACCCTAGACCGTTTGACCCATGCCAAGTGCCTCGAGCGAGGTAAGCAGGATGACCAGCTTTGTGATGAGGGCATCACGAGGTTGGGTGGGGGAGAATGTCACACCGAGCGCTCCAAAGGGAGTAGGCAGGTGCTCTAATCCCACATTGGACACAAAAGGGGGATCACTGGGGTATAAAAAAAAAGAAACGTTGGCGCTGCACACCCTGATAAGCCGGTTTTGAGGGGAGAGGGTAATGGCCACGTGACACATGCGTGCTCTTTCATCAGATAAACTTTGGTTCTGTTGCTATAATGTTGAGCTGAATTTTCCATATCAAACAGGATGTTTATCACTTTATTGTTACTATGTATTATAGATTATGCAATCAATTGGATTTCTTGGCCCTGCTTTCTTCCTAACTCAGCTGAGCCATGTCAATTCCCCTGCTATGGCCGTTTTGTGTATGGCATGCAGTCAGGTTTGCTTCTTACAGAACTTCGAAACGTAGACTTAATATTGCTTTTGTTTCAGTTATCCTACCTTCTTTTTTTTTCCTCAAAATTCCACTTAAGCATTGCTATCTTAGTTACTCTACCAACAGTTTTCATTTGATGGAACTGATATACATGATGGGTTTGATAAGATCCCTCTCTCTAATTTGTTCTCCGTTACTGGGTCTTTATTGATGTCAATATCTTTAAGCCTACTAGATTTTTAGATAGTTTGTAAATATTAAGTCAAGGTTGAGTCTTTTGTAGAATTCTTTTTCTGACCTATCTAGGCAGGCTTATGGTGAAATTCAATTTGGAATTTTCCTCCATTATAATTGAAATAAAACAATTTGTTTGAATCAACTATACGCAATTGGCAGAGCTAATTTCAGTTTTGTTTTCTTAAATAGGGAACTGATGCATTTTCACAGTCTGGCCTGTATTCGAACCATCAAGATATTGCCCCTCGATATTCTGTAAGTTTTAGTTCTTTAGCATAACTAGTCGATGCCCTAGGTTCTGTTCTCCAAGAGCATACTTTGTTACAAAGGAAGCTTACATCAATTGGCTGAGGATAGAATTTGTTTTGTTCCAAATAAGCTTCAGCTAATAACCAGTGTTTGTTGTTGTAATGGCATTTTAATCTCAAACACTGCCATATGAGTGGGTTTTGTTGGGCTCTTAACATTGCTTTCCTCTTAACCTTGTTTGGAGAAGTGATGATTTTACCTTTTATTTTCAATTTATTCTTTGCAGGGAGTATTACTTGGTTTATCCAACACTGCTGGAGTACTGGCAGGGGTGTTTGGAACTGCAGCGACCGGTTACATCCTGCAACATGGTAAGAGGTCACTCCTTGATTTTTCTAGTTCCTGGTTTATATGAACTAGAGGAATGTGCTCACTTGAACTGAATGATGGCCTATATGGCATAGAATTTGCTGAAAGAAATTTTAACTCACCTTTGGCTCTGGAAATTTACTTACTGATGAATCTGACAATAAATGGGCAGAGTTGCTCCTACATAATACCACCTTTGGCCTCATGTTTGGTTAAGTTGATCAAGTCTTTTTTACTTAAAGTTCATATGATGTCGTATTTAGTGCTTTATACTTCCCGTGAAATCTTGTGATGATTCCATTTCCCTTTCCCCCCATAATGGTAATTGAATCTTTACATTTGCTGATGCCTAGGCTTTTTTTGTTCTCTTTGTATTGGCCATTCTCAGGTTCTTGGGATGATGTCTTCAAGGTTTCAGTTGGGCTATACCTGGTTGGAACTGTGGTCTGGAACCTCTTTTCAACTGGTGAGAAAATACTGGACTGACTCGACCATCATTTAGATGTTCAGCATGAGGCGGCTCAAGCCCCCACACGCTTGAGGTAATTAAGAGAGTTCAATTGACGGAATGAAGACAAACGATGAAAAGCATTGAGTCAATTTTGGACTTCAACTACTGGCCATTTTCTTCATGCCAGGCAAAGGAGTGCCAAATTATTGAGAATCCAAAATTATCAATAGCTCTAAGAGGTGTCATTGGAGGAAGAACAATTTATTTGTATAGTAAACACCACAGCTTGTAATTTCTATAATTGTTAATATTCAATCCTAACAAATCAATTTTGCAATTTCATTGGCTTTTTCTCTCAAAAACTTTGTTGTTCTCTGCTAGGAATCTCTCAAACACTTAGCTTCTTATGTGCCACAGTTACATGTGTGCATGAATATATAACAAATCATCTAAATCTATAAGCTCAAGTTCGTATGTATGTATGTATGTAGAGAATGCAAAGACTAATTAATCGCAGCCATCAACTGAGAAGTGTGTTATGTGTCATTTTGATCATTTATCAACTCTAATTGGTTAAAATTTTCATTCTAATTGATCGAATTTGTTCAATTTCCGGCAAGATTCTTAAACTTGTGGAAGAAATATTACTGGTTTGCCAGTATCATTGTTACGTTACTTTTCTTAAGATGTTTAGCTTGTTTTTTTTTTTTTTTTTTAGTTTGTAAGAGATAATTTAATGAATTTGAAATTTAATTTATGTAATCATTTTTATAAAATGATTTTCACTTGTAGTTTAAATTGAACATCTGAAATTATTTTCTCTAAAATTACAACTTCTTTGCAAAAAAAAAAAAAAAGATTTAATCTTAGTAATCACACTCTCATTAACCTTGAATTTTCGCAACATACCGGTCTCGATATGAATAATATTTAATTTTAATCGTGTTGTGATTAATTATAAGCTTCTAGATTTATTCTTTAGAATAATGTATATATGATGATGTTAGCCCTTAAAACAGTCTAAGCGCTGTGGTGTACATCTCTCCTAGGTTATTTTTGTTTCCAAAAATATTTATTTGCTTTCATTCAGACCTATGTTTCAAAATTACCTAATGTGTAACTGATATATTTTGTAAAAACACAAAACTTCATCTGTTAATTTATAAAACATTAATCCCCTTATTGTGTCAATAATATCATATATAAATAAATAATTAGCAATTAATAAAAGGGTTTATTTATTTTTATTTAAAATTAACCTAATAAAAAATGAATTAAATATTTTTCATCAAATTTTAAAAAGGATAAATATATTTTCTATCAAGCTTGAATGGGATAAATATTCATTTTCCTAAAAAAAAAAAAAAATTGACTATATTTTGGAAATTAGACATGGCCCTCTGGCTTGGCTCATTGAGGTAAGCCGCAGCTAAAACTCCAAGCAAAGTGCAAAGGTTACGATTTTGCCACGTGTCAATCCCATCTCCATAACCTGCTAAGATCAATTCCCTTCCCTTATTTTTCCTCCTCTCAAAAATTAAAAATCACAAATCCAATTAAATAAATAAACTTAAAAATCCAGCAACGAAGATAAGACAGTTGTGGAGAGCTCGTGGTATAAGCACTCCCCCATTCTTCCAACTCATGATCTTAATCCCATCCAACGGTCCAAAATTCACTGCAAACCCAAACCCCATAAAAAAAAATGAAATATATTCCCACAGTAACATAATCTCCTTTGCTCCTCCATCATCATTTCATAAGAAGAAAAAAAATTCAACTTGTCTGAGCAAATTAAGTGACAATGGCTTCCCTGCCAATATTTTCCTTTGCTCCTTCTACAACAAGGGTTTTTGCAACAACAGCTGCGAAAGGTGAAGGTGGAAGCAAAGAAGAGAAAGGGCTTTTTGATTGGATTCTTGGGAATTTGCAGAAGGAGGACCAGTTTTATGAAACTGATCCTATCCTCAATAAGGCTGAAGAAAAGAGTGGTGGTGGCAGTGCTAATGGCCGCAAGAACTCTGTTACTGTCCCTCAGAAGAAGAAGGGTGGTGGCTTTGGAGGACTTTTCGCCAAGAAATGAAAGTAACTATAATCATCCAATCATCTCCGGGGGGGTCTCATTGGTTTGGAATTCCCTTTTTGTATCTTCAATATTATGAACCTTTATTTATTCTTCAACATTAAGCTGTTATTAATTTCCTTCAATGCACACTACTTTTTAATTTCTTTATCATATATTACGAATTCATTTGAAGTTAGATGTTTGTATTTACTGTTTTTGGTCAGTTCCTGATGAGATTTTTGGATGAAAGGCTCATAACAGTTTAGGTTGTGAATTTATGTGCTTGTCAGCTTTAAAACATCAGAACAAAACGAGGAAAAGTGAATGGCATATTTGATATACTGTATGTGATACATTTGTCTGCAAAAAAAGTGACTGTGAATGGCAACATTTCATGCAACAGTGATTAAACAGAGACTGCTCTTTCTGTTGTATTGCTTTTTTTTTATCCTCTGCTTCTGTATACAGCTTAAGATCATTGTCAAACATGCCTCATAGACAAATACTATATGATAGTATTTAATCTCATGAATGCAGATGACATCAACTTGCAATCTTCATTTCATTGTGGTTCAAGATTAAGATTTCTTGTATCTTGAATTCAATTGTTTTTATTTTATCTCTTGCACAATGATTTGCCTATAAATATATAATCCACTCCTCACTAGAAGTGAGTGCGTTTTTCTTTCACCTTTGTAAGACTTTAACATGGCATCAGAGCACAGGCATCACATGAATGTCTCCACTCACCTCCTCCCAGGCCAAAAGGTCTAACCATTTCCTTAGTTATAACCACTGGTTTCTCAACAAAAAGTTAAAACAGATCAATAAATTGAATTCGTCAATAGAATACAGAGCTTTTTTTTTTTTTTCCTTTTTTCACATTCCTGTAATTCAAAGTAAAGACAACTCACTGTGTCTCATTTTTTACAAGCAAAACCTGTCCATCATGAGCAATGATAAAATCCAAGAATTCCCAAACTTCTCCACAATCCTTAAAACACTGAGGTGCCTGAAGGTCACTATCCAAATTATACCAAGCCCCATCAATCTTTCTCAATGCAATCCAATGCCCACCTTTCCAAAGCCCACCATCCCGTTTAACAGGAACATTAATCTCAATTCCCATCAACATTCCATCATTAAGGTCAATAGCTGATGCCCCATTTCGACGATCATGCCAAATCACAGTCTTCCCTTTTCCTTCAAGTGCAGCACTTAAAACATTTACATCATAGTTTCCAGTAACTGAATTATGGTGAGGCTTGAAGACTAAAGAAAAGGGTGTCCAAATTTCCATTTTTGGGTCATCAAGAACGAGTTTTTCAGCGACTGAATTCAAACTTGCTCGTGTAAATGCATCCTTTTGCTGAATTACAACAAAATATTACAAATTATTAATAGAAACCCATTCACAAGAACATACTAGGAAAGAGAGTCAAGGTACCCGGTAGAGATTGTCGAGGGAAGGCAAAATTGTAATCTTTGCCTTTCGTGATAGATTTGCTTCTGCTCGCTTGCCATGAATTAAAGATTGTTGAAATTTGATTCTTGCAAAGGGACACTAATAGCTGATTCAGTCGTCAAATTCAAGGGTTCAGGATTTTGATTAGAAGCTCAACTTTGTCCTTAAGTTGCTTATATATATTTTTGGATTAAGGCGGAGAGTTCACGAATTAAACGAATATATGGTAAATTCCATTTTGTCTTTCTACAATTTAGAGCTATTGACATTAATCTAATAACTTGAGGATTTAAAACACGTCAACTTTTTTAATAGAATGCACAGGCTTTTACTTGGTAGCAGCCACAAGAGAACACTTGCTCCATTTTGGACTTGAATCCAGCTTACTTGATGATAAAGAGCCCCTATATTCATTTACTTCTGCTCTGTTTGGATGCAGGTGAAAAGAAACTTCAATGCACTATGGGTGTCGGTTTATATCTAACTCCACCCACAACCCGATAGTAATCCTCTCACCAACCATCCAAGGGACCCCTTATTTGTCTAATTGTATACAATGTGGCTAAATCAAGAGTTCCCAATTTGCAACGAACAGTTACAGATATATGCAGCCAGCATCAAATAGGCTCCACCTAGAGGTAGAATGTAGCAACATTTCCTGTTTCTGTCAAAATATCATATACTTGCCAAAAAACAAGAAGTCAATTAACCTCCAAATTCTCGTAGCCATGTCCTGATACGAGTTTTTATAGCTACGAGTAGCAGCAAAATGACATGTTCTTAGCTAACTCAACCTCAATTTCCATCCAGACCTGACTATTCCGATGCCATAAGCCTCAGCTATTTTGTCATTCCAATTTCTGTTACCAAGAACTAACAAAATATGACCGTGGAACCTGCAGGTCAGCTTACCCTAAAGGGGGGAACAAAAACACCATGGGCCAAAATCTGTTGGTTAATTGCAAGTCTTCTCTTGATCATACATAAAAAGGCATTTTACATTACACACTTCCATGTCTTTCAATTTCCATTCCACATCTACTTCAAGATTTCTTTATCTTTCTTAATATATGCTTCACTAAGTTCAAAGACTTCCATAAATATAAGGTAAAATTCCTTAGTGAAACCAGAATACATTCTGACAAATGGTTTCTATAACAGGAACTTTTTCAGGTTTTTCTTACCTACAATTGATCCTTCTGTTCGTACTATGAACTTCCAATAATTTCAGTCTCCTAAACTTGCAGAAAGCCATAGTAATATCTCAAAATAATTCACTACCAAGACTGGTGCACCAAAGAATAAAAGTAGATGCCTGGAGTTTTTTATTCACCTCCAAATAATCACTAGCTGTTTCAAGACAATTTTACTTATGCTTGTTGATCAGGTCAGAACTAATTCCTTAGATAACAGCTATCCCAATTTCTAAAGGCCAAACCAGTGACTTATACCAATTTTAGTTTATTTGCATTGTCCATCTCCCAACATAATATCCATTATTCCCCTTTTAATTCAGGTTAGAACATCATAATGCTATAACTTGAACCCCAATATTGCATTTCCATTGCAACCAAGCATATTAATCTTACTAAAAGTAATGAATACAAAAAGCAATACGCAAATAAAGGGAGAAGAAAACAGGAAGTAATGCTTGGGATATGTTAGCACACGGATGAACTAAATAGATACAAATTTTTAAACATGTGCAAAGATACAAAAATAATGGACTAAAAAAATTTACCAAAACTAGCCTGCAGCAATGTTGACTTATGAATAGCAGAGAATTTCTTCAGGCTATGTGAATGCAATGGCTTATAGAATAACTGTGGTAAGAGGTCATTGTGCTGCATCATCATTCTCATCTGCCTCTGCAAATGTAGAGAAAGAAAAAAAATAAGAAAGATGATATCTGAAAAGAAGGCCCATTGAATTCTTGTTTCCAGTTAGCATCCCTTAGATGAAAGGGAAAATGGCAATTCAAAGGATTTACAAGACAAATTATAGTTAGGGGCATCCTATCATCTCTGCAGGCCAACAAATGCAAAATAACTGATCAACAACAACATATCAGAAGTCATATGTAATACTTGTTACACATAGACGTTTTTGCATTTTGCAACTATTCATTATGAATTATTCATATATCGAATATAATGCAAAAAAATCTCTTCCTAAGAATAAACTTCCTACTACTCTCTTTGCATCTTTACACATGTTCAATGTACACAGTCCCTATATTTCCATTGTATAATTCTCCATCAAACATCATTTCAAACCAACACCAACTTTGCATTTCCATTTTCAAATCCTACTAAAGACATTCTTATGAACTAAGCATCTTTAGATACACCTTCTTCTATAATTAAATCTCCCACAAGTACCATCTTCCAAAAGTAAACATGTCACATTCACATTAAAAACAATAATGCAACAAAACATGACATTAAAGCACCATTATTAACAATAATTCTCTAATAACAAGAACTAAAAGACGTTACCTTCACCGCCTTCTTCTTCTCCTTCATCATCATCATCATCATCATCATCATCAGTGTCACCCTCATAATCTTCTCCGTACCTTCCATTCAAATAATCCACAGCATCCGGAGTCAACACCAGATTATCGCAATTCAAAATATCAAACAAATTAAGCGTCCTCGGCGTCAACATTCTCAAAGTCCCGATATTTCGGCTTGATTTACTCACATTCTCCGGCACTTCCATCATCAAAAACATCGATTTCTGCTTTGGGTCCAATCCCCACCTCTTCAATGCCTCAATGAAATCTTTCGTCTTCGGTTTCTCGAATTTATCCCCGAATTCCTCAACAACTATCGTGTTCTCGGCTGCACTGGATAATGCTGTCGAAATCGCCAATCTTTTCTCTTTCTTGTTGATTTTAATTGACCAGTCTCTGGGTTTGGGTCCGAAGATTACACCACCGCCGCGTCGGAGCGGGGTGCGCATGGACCCACGACGTGCGCGGCCGGTTTTCTTTTGGGGATAAGGTTTTCTCCCGCCACCTCGAACTTCGCTGCGGGTGAGTGTGGAGGCGGTGCCACGTCGCTTGTTTTGTTGGTCCGTGATGATTGCTCGGTGAACAACGGCTCGAGCGGTTTCGGGTGGGGCCGACTTGAGGTCGAGATAGGTTTCGCCGATTTTTTCACCCGTAAAGGATAAAATGGGAAGAGTGGAAAGTTGGGAAGAAATGGAGAGTTTGGGTTTCGACGAGGATTTGAAGGAGATGGAAAAGCGGGTGAGGAGTTTGGTGGAAGAAGAGGAGAGGAAAAGGGAGGATGAGAAGAAGGAAAGTGAAGTGGGTACTGGAGCTGAAGTCGCCATTTCTTCTTGTTTGGATAACGGGAAAGAAGAGAAAGAAAAGAGAAAATTTGGAAAGAGTGCTACATTATCCACTGAATTTTTTGTGTTGGGACAGTCGCTAACCGTTGGACAACGACAAACAGGCCCAAGGCTCTTTATCGCGGCCGATCTATGGGTTGAAAATATATTCGCTCAAACCACCAACTGAAACTGGTGAGAGTTAGTGATCTGATATATGATTTAATCAATTAAAGCTTTTACTCGAAATGATCGCAAGAGATGTAAATGATTTGAGATTGAAAAAACGTTGGATTTTGAGGAGATGAAAAACGATTTAATCAATTAGAAAAAGCAAAGATCATTTTTTCGCGATCCTGGCTTTCTTAATTATATGTTGGCCTACAAGCTTTCTTCATTTTTCTTCCTTGCATGATCAAACTTGAGTTGTTTTTGTAATTTGGCTATCACAGTTCCAAATTTATAGGAAAGCTTGGCTTATGGAATAACACAAATCCAAAGAACTCATTGCATGCTTGCATTTTCAAAACTACCCACGATAGAACTTCAAAGCTGTGTAAATCCAAGAACACTTTGAAAGCAAATCTAATAAATTTTGCTATCTTAGAAAATTGTAGTTTAAATTATTATTTTAAAAAAACTATTATTTAATTTTATAGGCAAATACAATTTTTCTATGAAATCTTGATGTAGTGAGTGGAGCCAAATGCACCCGAAGCATGAAAATTTTGCAAAATTGCCAATTCAGGCCATAAAGCTGTATCTACCCTCGTCGATCACACAGCCCAAACCATCGATGGGACATGGGAGCTCCTTTCCTGTACAAGCCACAGAAACAAAGGAAAAGAAAATGCACACTCCCTACGCAGGCATTATCCTGTTCAGGTTCAAAGGGACTTTCTCAGCCTCATCTGCCAGCATCCTGGCAAAATTGCCCAGAGCTAAAAGCAGATACAGACACCCCCGGTGCGTTTTTATGTCAATACAACATCAAAAATATAAATACGATGTGCATGGAAGTTGTAGGGGAAACATTTTATTATTAAGACTCACAATAGATAAAGCAGAACAAATATAGATGTCTTAAGAGCTACTCAACAAACTAAACTGGTACTCACCTAAAGCATGATAGTAAAAGACTGCATATATAACTGTTATTAGTGAGCTAATGATGCATTAAGGCTCCGAGGATTTCTGCAGCAATTCCCCTTACTCATATGACCCTGCAAGGAAATCCCTATGAGACATATCGCATAAGGAAGAAAATAATGACTGGGACATAAAGGCAGAAAAAGAGGATACATACGTGAATAAAGAAAAAAATCATAACCTATTCCTGAGTTTGAGTAAGAAAGATTATGATTAACCATGGATTATCTAGTGAATATTAACTAAGTGCACTTATGATTAACTGGTCTGAGTTCTTATAAATAATCATAGTACATGCTGCATGCACAACCCTTAGTTGCATTAAGTGAAAACTTTAAAAAGAGGTGAGACTGCATGCTGATAATTATAGGACAAAATAAACCTGTGGGTGATTAATCATCTTACATTGGCCTAACAGTCTATTGTCCATGAGATAAATTATGTGCTCAATTTTTTCCTTAAAAAAAAAAAAAAACTATTTTATAGGATTTGACTTATTTTACCATGAACTGATTTCATTAGAAATCACAGGATTACTTTTTCAATCTTTACTCAAGAGTAACATTTTCAGTGCAGCATGTAACACCTTCTAGAATTTCAATAACAAAGAACAACTCCAATAAACTGACCTTCACCTGTCAGAGGAGGTGACATAACTGGCTGGTAAGTAGATTTCTCCACCAACTTCACCATGTTGCTCACCGCTAACAGTTTTCTTGGCAGCCAGGAATTCAGCACTCATAGCATCCATCCCTTGTCGCACAGCTTCCTCAGGGCTCCCATAACCATGCTCCTCAGCATACTTCCGAACATCCTCTGTTATCTTCATTGAGCAAAACTTTGGTCCACACATGGAGCAAAAGTGAGCCACTTTGGCACCTTCAGATGGAAGGGTTTCATCATGGAAGGACATGGCAGTCATGGGGTCAAGTGACAAAGCAAACTGGTCCCTCCATCTGAACTCAAATCTAGCCTTGCTTAATGCATCATCCCATGCCTGAGCATGTGGATGACCTTTGGCTAAATCAGCAGCATGAGCAGCTATCTTATATGCTATCACTCCAGCCTTTACATCATCTCTGTTTGGCAACCCAAGGTGCTCCTTTGGAGTTACATAACAAAGAAGTGCCGTGCCAAGAGCCCCAATGTTGGCTGCACCAATTGCAGAAGTGATATGGTCATATCCAGGAGCGATATCAGTTGTCAAAGGACCAAGGGTATAGAAAGGTGCTTCATTACACCACTCCAGCTGCTTTTGCATATTTTCAGGAATCTTGTGCATTGGGATGTGACCGGGTCCTTCATTCATTACCTGAAAAGTGCAAAAATCAAAACCTTGTATTGCAAGCTATAGATGTAACTTAAGGCAATTTTGTAGAAATCGAAAGAACCGTAATTGTAATAACAAATGCATAGTGATGAAAAAATAGGATATGCTAGGGTATAGCTTATTTAAGAATACAGCTAGCATTTTGTTTGGTTTGACAATTGACATATCCTGAAATGAGATTGCCAATTATGTGAAATTGCATGAAACATTTTCATTTGAAACAGTGATTGAAATTCACAACCTGATATCAGCATTGTAGAAATTTAATGCAGATGTTATAAGAAAACCAAAACCATGCAAAACCAGTAATATGCTCAAATTGAGCACAACTGCCAAACATTGTCATAAACAGAATGCAAAAAGGGCTCTTGTATAGGTTGCAATGAGATACCTGTACATCCTTTTCCCATGCCCTACGGGTCAGTTCCCCTTGGGTTAAAAGCTCAGCAAACTGAGCAGTGTCATTGGCATCATATATAGACCCAGGTCTTAGTCCATCCCCGATTGAAAGGGCCACATCATATTGGTTGCATATATCAAGTATGTCATCCCAATGCTCATAAGCAAAGTTCTCCTTATGGTACGCCAAGCACCATTTTGCATGAATCGATCCTCCACGAGAAACGATTCCTGTCATGCGCTTTGCTGTTAAAGGAATGTATCGCAGCAGTACCCCAGCATGGATTGTGAAGTAATCTACACCCTGCTCAGCTTGCTCGATCAGGGTGTCCCTGAAGACTTCCCAACTAAGATTTTCAGCAATTCCATTCACTTTTTCAAGTGCTTGATAGATGGGCACAGTCCCAACTGGCACAGCAGAGTTACGTAGGATCCACTCCCGGGTTTCATGAATGTGGCGTCCAGTTGAGAGATCCATAACAGTATCAGCACCCCACATTGTTGCCCATTGAACCTTATAAACTTCCTCCTCAATGGAACTTGCAACAGCTGAATTTCCAATATTTGCGTTTACTTTGACCAAAAAGTTTCGTCCAACTATCATTGGTTCCAGCTCTAAGTGCTTTTTGTTGGAAGGAATGATTGCCCTTCCACGGGCAACCTCTGACCTTACAAATTCTGGGTCAAGCTTCTCACGAGTAGCACAATATAACATTTCCTCAGTAATACTTCCCTGCTTAGCATAGTACATCTGAGTGTATCTTGGTGCACCCAGCCTTTCCCGTCTGTCAACCCAGTCCTTGCGCAGTTTAGGCAGTCCTGTTTAGAGATGTCATGCACAAGACTTGGCAATTAACTTAAACATAGACATGAATACTATAACCATATTAGGAGATCCAATATATGAAGAGGATTAGATTGATGGACTAACTAAAAAAGAATCAGACCAGAGTAAAGACCCAAACAAACAATCAAGAATTATCAAGAAGAGAAAAGAGGGCAGTTGGATAACCAAAACAAAACGAAAAAGGAGATAATATTAAAGCCTTCAAACAAAAGCAAGAAGGTAAAAATAAACTTGAGCTCCCTACCGATGCGTGGATTGATGTTTTGCGGACCACTAGTGTCATATGTGTCAAAGTTTGGCTCATCTCCACTCAAATGGACCCTTCGAAAGGGAACCTTGAGTGCATGGCCAGATTGCTCATGAATAACTTCCCTGAAAGATAGATCATGCATAAAAAATCATTTTGACCAAAAGGAAAGAAAACAGAACCAACAAGCTACATATATATAACCAAATTAACCTGCATTCTTTTGAGCTCTTTGGGAAGCATTCTTCAAAGGATGGAAGCGGCATAAAATCAGGGGAAGCAGGATCGATGGTATGCTTCCTCTGTTTGCTTCTGTCTGAATTGGTTGTTGGAGGATCAAAAGTTAATGTGGCTTTAGGACCTGAACTCATGGCGGGAGGACATATTTCCTTCTTACAAGCATTTGAAACACGCCCAACCACATCGAAGCCAGGTAAGAAGGTTGTACTTGGAAACCTTGTAGGAGCAGAATGGTTGCCATTCTTGCATACAACTGATGTGAAGCTGGCATAAACCGATGCCATATCTGGATTGAGCCAGCATGTGGTAAGTTATCAATAAATCATGACCAAACAACCATCAAATAATTAACTACATATGCAACATCCACAACAAACATGATAGATAAATGCAGAATTAGTAGGAATAATAAAATATTAACAACATATCAAACTTCACAAAATTTCCATCAGATAAACAGAACACTAGAGTTTCTAATATCCTAAAGGACACCACAATGGACCTAAATATGATTTAAGAACTCTACAAACTGCTATGAACTTTGGTAAAAATCATAAATTTTTATGAAATGTCGACTAGAGCTTTGACAGGTGACATACAAAAGTTTCCTGCTTCAGTATTCTGGGCGTAAATTCATCTAAAATGATAAAAGAAAATGTGTAATATTTAATATTTTGTAGAAGCCAACATTACTCTTCATATATCTAAAAAATAAAATTTAAATTCCGTCGGAACTAAAGTAATTAGAACATCATTTTGGGTAAATCAAAATCAATAAGCACAAAGAATTACAACACTTGGTCCATTAAAATAATAACCACGTAATAATCTTTACGTAGATTTATTGTTTATGCTAAACTTGACTAACTAGAATCGCAAAAATGATGAAAAAAAAAGCAAAATTTAGAAGAAAAAAATGTATTTGAAACTTTTTTTTACCATAGAAATATAACAGAGAAATATAAAGCATAAAAGGAAAAACAAGTAAAATCAACTACAAATGAACCGGAATTTTTTTTATTTCATTTAATATTCTCACCAGCCAAACAGAAGAAAGGAAAGACAGTGAAGCAGAATGTGAAGAGAGAGAGAGAGAGAGAGAGAGAGAGAGAGAGGGAGAGAGGGAGTAAGGACCTGGAAGAAAAGGATTTGATCTTATCTTTTTTCAAGAATCTGTAGAGTGGAGACAGCTCTCTGATTACCAATCGAGGACTCGATCTTCACTGGCTTCTTCCATATATAGAGAGAAAACAGAAACTTTTTTCCCAAGTACTCAAAAAGCGCATCCTTACCTGGCCCCTGTTAGATTTTTATTTTCTTTCTGAATAAGGACAGCAGTTATCCCACGCACGAGATTAGAGCAGCCTAATTCACGTGTCTCATGATGTAACTGGTCAACTTTATTACCGGCTGAGATCTCGTAAGGTCGTTTCCCTTTGATATTTAGTCTTGCGTGTAAACTTTTGGTGCTTGGTCATTAGTAATCAGCCAATTATGTAGATTTTTTTAGCATTTTTTTACAAGATATTATTTTAGATATAATATAAAATTTTTAAAAAATAACTCATCTTGCAATCTTTTAATTTTGTTTGTAAAATTAATAAATTATATTAATAATATATAAAAATAAATTCATTTTTATCTCCAATTATATTAATATTCATTATAGTACGTAACTAAGGATAGGGAATTTGAGGCAGATATAGGGTCATCAATCAACGGATGATTGAGCTGTCGTCCAAATGAGAGAAATGGTGACAGGTCATTTGCAATTGTTTGTTTCCCCAGAAAGAGGACGCAGGGGAGAGTTTTTATCTGAAAGCAACACCGATATTTTGGGTTTCCTTCTAAAATATCAAATCTCAACTCAGTACGATTCTAAAATATCGAATCTCAACTCAGTACCACCCTTCATTCTTCTCAACAGCTAATGTTTCAACTACAAGTCACCCTTTCCCTGTCATTTGCAGAACACTTATTAACTTCTTTCTTTTTCTCAAATCCCAAGAAAATAAATATTAGAGGAAATGACACAAACATTTCAGCGACTTTCATCGGCAACTATGAAGAAATGCACTCCCTGTGTAAAAATCAGATTAAATCAGTTATGAACCCTTGGATATAGGAAATTACACTTCCAGTCTCGCGTCATTGCTCCAAAAGGATGCTTCCATGTTCAATGTTGGGGAAACTATTATTAACAGCATGTATTTTCTTATAGCAAAAATATGTACAATGTTCTTCTCAAGACAACATGTTTATGTGCAATAACTATATATTTCACAGAATAATTATGTGCGCAACTCAATTACTGTTACACTTGCCAACGACCACAAACTTTTTCGACAGAAATAATAGTCAATGTACAACAGAACAGAAGTTGGAGACCAACCTGCACTTGTCAACATAATGTCAAGTACGGTGAGACAAGCTTGAAGGCTCTTTGAGGAAATAGTTCTTCAGCTTTACCACTTCTTGCTCTACATTTCCTCTGTAAGTGTAGTGAGAATAAAACAATGAAAAGACTTGGTAGTATTAAAAATAAAGCCAAAATTCACCTTGCTGAAATATACAAAAATGTGCAAGGGAGCTGATGCCAGTAACCAAGACATGCTCACTGATAAGGTCAAGCCGTCAAGGCATGAAGAAAGCTTTAATTAACTCCATGTTATGCTCAATGTTGACAAGCAATGAGCAAAACCGCTTATACAGAGCTCACTTGCACTGGCAGAAGAGACTCTTGCTTTCCTCCAATGAAGATTGTTAGTTCCTTTGGTGCAACAACCAATTTCAACCATTCTTGTAGCTCTTCGCCTTCTACTTTCTCATGTTCTGAATAAAAGCAAGTGCCAGATCACAATATGCAGTGTCGCAAATAATTTATTTTCCCTTCCTCTTTTTAAAGAGACAGAACATCTACTTCACAACTAGGTTTAAACTGTTTAAAAGTGTGCATCTTATCTGCACTAGGATACAAAAGTCCCAAGATACTAAAACGGTGTATAACCAGTATTCTAACCGAAACAATGGATAATAGCATTAAAGATTTAACAAGCACAACCAAATAGTCTGTCAGGGAACATTGTGGAAATGGCAATACATATTCATCATACAGTGACACAGGTTTGATTTTAAACTCATTACACAACCCTCACAAGATTGCAACATAAGTTGGAAGAAAAATAACAGTTAAAAGTTTTCTGTATAGTTCCCAAAACAGAAAACCATAAAATGGTATCAGTAAAGCACTAATACAGCTTCATGGTAGGATGCCTTTACAAAATACCATTTTTTGGCAATCCCCAATCTATCCCCTATAAGTTTCCATTAGATTTTATTGTCAGAAAATTATGCCAATGTCCATTATGAAACAAGAACATATACCAGATAGAAATGAACAAGGAATAAGATATACAGGAATTTTAGTGGAAGCAGGAAGCGACATGCTGCAGATTACCTTCCAGGTGGGCACCAAGCCCTTCCAAAACAGTCGGATTAGCACGAACAACAGAGAGGGCTACTTCAAGGGCAGACTGCAATAATGCTTTCACCTCTCTTTGAACAAGATCAACAAGATGTCCCTGCATGTTTCACTCTGGATCAGTCTTCATTACAGATAGTGTAGAGATTGAAAACACAAAAGGACAAACTAAATCAATTAAAGAGTATAAAAGAACCTGATCCCGTCCCCAAGGAACTGCACCTCCAGATTCATCCATGCCTCCACCAGAAAGCGTAGCTAAAGACAGAGGGCCTATAGTCTGATTAAGACCATATTCAGCAACTGCCTTGTATGCCATGTCTGTTGCCCGCCGAATATCATCAAGGGCACCGGTAGAAACTCGACCTGAATAAACAACTTCCTCTGCAGCACGTCCACCAAGAAGAGTAACCAAACGGCCACGTAACTCATCAATGAAGAGTAAATATCTATCCTCATTGGTAGGAGGAGTATAAGTAAAGCCCAGTGCTCCTCCTGATCTTGGCAATATGCTCAATTTCTGCCCACACAAACGAGTTGATTAATTACCATCTTATCCGTTTCATACGAACAGAAGCAGTTGGATGATTTAAGTCCATTCTATGACAATTGCTCCTCCATGGAAAAACCCAACTTAATAAGTTGAAACTTATAATTCAGAATTCCCTGTGTAGGACAAGGCAAAGTGGACCTTCACATGTACCAAAAAAGATAGAAAAAAGAAAAATCATACATGTAAACAAACCTTATACTCCAATTTCTTTTTTTAATATTTAGAATTATTGCTTGAAAGCTTGAAAGTGGTATACTACAGTTTAAGTTGGTATCGCGTACTAACTTCACAATTTCCCACACCAAAAAGAAAAAAAAAAGGTTGGACAAAAAATCAGGTCTTTTAAAATATTCCAAGTTTCTCAATTGAAATTAAACTCAGGCACCACATGCTAGAAATTCCATTTTTGACATCCATAACTGGAGGTCAAAGTTGATTCATCCTGGAGCACTAATTGGTCAGGCCTTTTCCTCTATGTCTTACCTTACCTTCCCAAGTATCAAAAGAGAAACTAACAATTAGGAAGGGCAATAACTAAACAGGCCAATCATCTCCGAAATAAAGACTAAATAAAAATGACTAAAACTGTTACCATCTTTCTGGTACACAACATGAACAGTGCATGCAGTCCCCTACACAAATTCTATACAGCTGTGGTTTAGAATTCCATTCAAATTTCACACTGATGTAACAAGAACATATAAATAAACAAATAAAGAAATGAAACTGAGAACATTCCGTAAAATATTGCTGTAATTTACCTCAACATGTGGCTGTCCAGGAAGAAGGTTTGCAACAGCCGTACCTACTACTGCATGGCCAGCTTCATGCCTTGCTACTACAGCCTTCTCACTTCCTTTCAACTTGGCAGTTTTCTTCTCTATGCCCTATGAAATGTAAATCCTTTTAGTCACTCAACTTGCAATTCAATGTCTACTCATACTTCTTTAGTATAATTACACATCTTGTTACATGTATGTCTAAGACGGAATTGCCCAAATCATAGTAGATTGGTCAAAATCCTAAATCCCTAATGATAGTCTCATCAGAAAGATCAAAATGTAATATAAATGCATTGCATGCTAATATCTTTTGCCTCCAATTATCAATTTTACTTTGTGATTATAAGGTAATCTATAACACACATATAGTAAAACCAACGACTAAAGCCTGGAACTAGAATGAGAAGATTGCATAACATCATTGGATAAAGCAAGTAATAATTAAAACTAAACTTTCAAAGCAAGGACAAATGAGATACAAATTCTTTAGAAACATGGGGGAAGGAAATGATCAAACACAGTGAATGTGAATAAACAACAACTACAGGAAACTGTAGGAAATGCACCTAAAATTGTGCTGAGAGAGAGAGAGAGAGAGAGAGGAAGAGAGAGTTACAGCTATTGATCGCTCTACTGCATGAATGAAATCAATTCTCTCTACAACAACTTTGTTATTTCTTCCAGCGAGCAAGGCAGCTTCATTTACCAGATTTGCGAGGTCAGCCCTGCAAAATATAAAAGATTATATAGTTATTCCCACTTCATCAAGAATAAATTCGAGTTGAAGAAGTAGAAAGGAGGGCTAAAGGAGGATGGGGAAGCAGTGGCATTTAAATGTGATGAAGTAAAATAGAAAATACCCAGTAAAACCAGTAGTCATAGTGGCAATGTCACCAAGATCAACATCCTCCCCAAGGGGAAGTTCCTTCTTAGAAACATGTACGTTCAAAATAGCTTCTCTTCCAATCCTGTCAGGAGTCTCTACCTGTAAATTATATGAGACATGATAACCTTGAGACAACTATTATGCAACAGGGAACTAGTTTATATAGCACATTTCAACATTCAGGAACTAATTAAATACAACTCATCATACAAACCATAACAACACGATCAAATCTCCCAGGTCGACGAAGGGCAGGATCCAAGACATCAGAACGATTTGTAGCTCCAAGAACAATCACTGCAGAATTGCTGTCAAATCCATCCATCTCCTGCAATGTAGTTCCAAATTATTAGCTTCACAGGGTATGTGCAAGAGGTCCAAGCAGCAGAACCATGATGTAGGGAACTTACAGTGAGCAATTGGTTCAAAGTTTGCTCTCGTTCATCATTGCTAACAATGCGAAACTTACCATCACGACTTTTTGCCACAGCATCTATCTGTGCATGAGGAAAGATGTCAGAAAATTCCACTGGAAATCAAAAAGTTGAACAGATTGTTCGAATAAAAATGTAAAACCAACAGATTGACCTCATCAATAAAAATTATTGATGGTGCCTCCTTCTTTGCTCGTGCAAAGAGATCTCTAACTCGAGAGGCACCCATGCCAACATATAACTCTACAAACTCACTGGCAGAACAACTTATGAATGGAACTTCTGCTTCGCCAGCCACAGCTTTCGCTAAAAGAGTCTTACCTGTCCCAGGAAGACCCACCTGTAACACAAGTAAAACCATAAATACCAACCATACTTCCAATTATACAAAAGAGGGTAATAATGCAAAGAAACCATCATATCCTACTAGCATCTAAGCACTGAATGGTTACATTCAGAAACTTATTGAACTTTTAATAACAAGAATGACAAGCAGAAAACTTTAGAAGACCAAAAGTTTTCGGTGGAGATGATATTCTACGAGTAAGGGACAGAATTAGCAAAACTAATTATCCTAACAAAACAATTTTCCAAAATTAATAAAGTTTTGCATGTAGCCCATTACTTCCTTAACTAAAAGCTTCTTTAACATCAAGAAGTAAAGTTTCAACTACTTTCTTTTGAAAGGCCAGAATGCTTAATATGCTTAATTGTCTCTGATATCAACTCACCAGGAGAACTCCTCGGGGAGGACGAGCACCAAGTCGTATATACCTGTCTGGATTTCTAAGAAATTCCTGGGCAGTAAACATATGCATGTAAAGACTATAGCTTGAACTCATAGGAGCATTTACTGCAAACTATCAATTGCTGGTAGCATATGAATTAGAGAAGTTTTTAGATACCACAATTTCTTCTAGCTCCTCCTTGGCCTCATCAACACCAGCAACATCAGCAAAAGTAATTGTTTCACCCTGTTCAGACATTTTTGAACCTCCAGCACCCCCAGACTTCCGATTCCTAATCTGACCAGCTGTATGCTGCATGCATGCATGACTGAATCAGAACCTATCAACACAACATACACATTAAAGTACTCAAAGACTTTCAAGCAAGTTCACACCTGAGAAAAGCTCACTGGGAATCGATGGAGAAGTCCCGCAAGGACAGCAACATAGAACAAAGCTATCTGCAATAAAGAGTAAGTCAAATATATAAAACTTCACATCTCATATGTATAAGAGCCATGATTTAGAAAAAACAATGTGAAGATTGGTGTCTTTATGGCAAAGTTTAGAAATTCTTCGAGGACTGGCTCTCATATTCCCTCTGACAACCATTTTAACCAAGGCTATGGCATGCTTAGCCCTTTTTAAACACCAACATTTATCATAAATATCATCCTTCACCGGTCACCATTAAGTAGCCTAACCCGAGCAAACCAACACCTACGCTACATATGGTTTGAGGAATTAAAGACAGGGCATTATATTTCTAGGTATTGGATGTCCAGCAATAAGACATCCAGATGTTTTTAATATCTTATTTGGTGCCACCATGAACAGCCTCTATTTAATTTTCTTCTAATTCGTCAATTTTTAAGTAACTGAAAATATTTTTGTCCCAAATTATAACCAATCTTAGTTCCACAAACTACAGCCTTTACATTCCAGCCACCTCAAGAGGGAATAAGATTCTCAATAGTAGAGGGCACATCAGATCACCATTTGAGAGCCAAAGAAGGAAAGAGAAGATACCCTCATCTAAATCTAAATTATATTCTATTGAGCAGGCAGCTTACCAAAATAAACTAAGTCTCCAACATAACCAAGACATTTATATGGTTATTACTAAGCATTAAAAAAGAAGCAAATTAAAATTAGTTTCACTTAAATTCATGACAAAAAAAAAAAAAAACCCAACTTACCAATGCAGAGTTCAAGAAGCCACCGGACCTCTTATCAGGAGACCCAAACTCCACATCATTTTCCAGCATCTTCTCATATGGAGTCTTGATATCACTCGGCCGAGTGGTTGTATACACAATTCTCTTCGTAGGCGCCACGCTCCTCAACAATGACTCCGATTCTTGAAACTTACTATTACTAACACCACCAATTTCACTCTCTTGAACGCTACCTTCGTTCTTCAATTTAAACATTATATGAACCCCATCAACCTCCACCTTTTGAACTTGGTTACCATTAATCTTACTCAAAAAGTCACTGTAAGGAACGCTGACGAAAGTCGTTGGAGTCCTGGGCTCGGACCCGGGTAACGGAATCCCTGGTCGAAGCAACCGCATAACGAACATAACAATACCTAACTGTAGAAGCAAAACACCGATTTCTTGAGCTGGAATTATCGGTTGCCACTGCCATTTCTTTCCTTTGGACCACCAAAGCCCGCTTTTTCCGCTCTTTTCTCGTCTCTGATCGGTCGAACCGCCCGAATTTGTCGAATTCTGTTTCTGCTTCACTCCTTGCCCACCTTCGCCTTCATTTTTATCGCTGGAACTCGCCTTCGAATCGCTGTTATCTGTACAATTGGCCAAAATTTTACTCTCCTTGAACCTTAATTTACCTCCTCCGTAAAGATTGAACCTTTCGTGGTTTCCCAAAACGGCGACCTTACGTAGAGGTACAGTGATTGAATTGGGGATGAAACGATTCGTGCTTTGTTGCAAAACCCTAAACCGATTGGGGGAGAAGTTTAATCCATGCAGATAAAGAAGATTAAAGTAAGAATTTGTACTGAATTTACTGTGGATTGTTGTCGTCGCTCGTAGAAATTCAATCGATAACATTTGCGAAACCCTAGAAAATTTTTTTAAAAAGCTAAATCTAAATTGAAAACGGGAATTATTTATATGTGAAAGTTTTGATTTTTTTTTTTAGCCCCGTTTTTTGTGTGCAGACTTTGAGAGAGAGAGAGAGAGAGAGAGGGAGAGAGCTTTTGGCGAAAGAGATAATTATGGGATAATTTGGGCCTTTGGATTAGAAGAAACGATGGGCTTTTAGCCGTCGAGATTCCATTTTGGGATTATATATCAGGACAGGAGCAAAAGGGGAAAAGATTGGATCTTTCGAGGATTACATAGGGTTTTTGTCATATGTAACACGTGGAATGAATGGGTTGGAAGGTGAAAAAGATTGAGCGGTGACCACATGTTTGGAGCTAATTGGTAACCACACGCTTGGTTACGCTAGGGCCGTAGCTTTGGATTTTTTGTTTTCGGTTTTTACTTTGGCCTTCGACTTTGGTCTGTTATTAGGATTGTTGGATTCTGGTCCAATCAAAACAAATAAGGATAGGGCTATGTCCTAGAGTGTTGGCCCCATAAAAAATTGTTTAGCATCTCGGATTTAAAGGTTTTTTCGGTAGCATTGTGACAGATTTTTTCGCATCACAATAACATTTAATGATTAAATTAATCAGTTTTAAAATTTTAATTACAAAATGATGCTATGGTGCGGTGGGAGTGATTTTCATCACATTAATAGAGGGATACTTAATCTATAGGACCTTTTTTTATAGATTTTTTTTTCTTTTCCATGCATTTGTAACTTCACAATAAATAAGGTTGTGTCTTTTCTAGGGAGCTTTCAAATGATTTGAGTCCTTCTTTTTTTTTTTTTATAAAAGAAAAGTTTTTTTAATGATATATAAAAGAAATTATTAAAAAAAATCTAGCTATTTGAGTTGATATAAGGTGGTAAGGCTCAAGTAATAGAATTAGGGTATACGTTAGGTGTTGTATTACTTGTTATTGATATATTATAAATTAATAAATCATCTAAATAATAAATTTACTTTAAATTTGTTGATTTAATCTTGATTAATAAAATACATAAAAAAATAACTAAATTAAGAGGGTACAAGATTCAACTTTGTGCATTTCACTATTTATTTAACATAATAGCTATAAATTTATATAAAGAATAGGATAACTTTCTAGCTTAAGATAATGTAAGAGATAAGAGATAAATCAACACATTATCCGATGCTTGACTTTAAAAAAAAAAGGTTGGACTTAGTTTTTCTATTCTTATCAAATGGCCTGGCTTCTCTATTTGTATCATGAGGTTGTTTTGAGACATTATCCTTATTTTAATCCATTGTTTTTATAAATTTTATCTTTACCCAATGGATCTTTATGGATATTTTTGAAAGTGAGAATTAGATAGAAATAATACATTGTAGAGTAGTAAAGTTAATATCTTAATTTTTTTATTAAAATTTTTTTTTTATCTTGTCATATAAACAACAAATATATACATTCAAGTCAAGTCACAATCTCTGTATAATTAATTATAAAATTATCTTATATTAAGACGATAATTTTGTAAATTAATCTTTAAATTAATCAATATATTATTGCCGTTAATGTTTAAAAATTATAAATTTAAAAAAATTTACTTGCATGAAAACCACTTTCAACTAGATAAATGTAAATACAGTGGATCATTTTGAAAAAATGAAAATTGTATCTGTGACTATATTTGGCCCCCGGAAACCAAAAAAGTACTTGGGTAATGTTGCAAATACAAGAAAATAAAGGTGACTCGAGTAATTATGTAGAAATCCAAGGTCATATGACTAAAATAGACTGCAATATTAACCGTCACTTCCTCCCATACCTGTTTTCTATTTTGTCCAATATTGTACCATGAATCAAGGGAAGAAGAGAAAAGAAATGGCAGAGGAAGTCCTAAATTGGAGGATCTGACAATTACTAAAAAAAATGAAAACCCCACATCCAAAATCACTCCCTGACCTCTCTTTTACATGTTTTTGTTTTTAATGAATAAAAAGGAAATTGATTTTCATTAGTTGGAAATGCAGGTTTGAGCTGAATTCTTCAGTCATTTTCTTGACATTTGTGTGGGTATAGAGGATTTTTTATACCCAGTTTGTTTGTTAGGAAAATAAAAATGGGTGTTGATGCAAAGGGCATTGGACTTCTTCTCTGGAGAATTATTAGATTTTCTGGAAGTTGTTGCTATAGATTTGTAAGAAAATATCCAGTTGTGTCAGGTCTTTTGATCTTTGTTTTCTTCCTTTACATTTGTTTTCCTTCTGTTTTCTACCTTTTGATGTACTCTTCTCCTATTCTTGTCTGCACTGCTGTTTCCATCCGATTTTATTTGAAAACCAAAAAACCTGATGTCCAATGGATTAAGAAAAAAGACAGTGATGAGAGATCATCTGCTGATGTAAATAGACCGAACGAGACTTTGTTACGAACCCAGAAAAGTGTAAGAAGAAATGCTAGGAAGGAGGTCGTAGAATGGGATAGAAAAGATAGCCCGGAAAGGGACACGCTTTTTCCGACAAATCCTTATAATAGTCTGTCTAGTAAAATTAATTTTCTGGAAGAAAATTCGAAGTTGATCTTCGATGTGAAGGGAAGTTCTAATATGGAACATGGAGAGAGTTCTTCCCAGAATGAGACTGGAGGAAATGATCGAGCATTTGATGACCTGAATCTGCTCTTGGATAAGGAGACATCAAAACCTCATAGTGTCTCCGGTGATAGCTTTCAAGGGCAGTCAGGAAAAGATCCTGATGGTGGTGGTGGCGGTGGCGGTGGTGGCGAGGTAGACATAGAAAGCTTGGAAGAAGGGGAGGATGAGGAGGAAGAAGAGGTGCAGGAAGATGGGAATAATAAGGCTGTTGAATGGACGGAGAATGATCAGAAGAATCTTATGGATCTTGGGTTTTCTGAGTTGGAAAGAAACAAAAGGCTGGAAAGTTTAATAGCCAAACGTAGAGCCAAAAGGATGTTCAAAATAGCAGTTGAGAAAAGCCTGATGGACATGGATAGTGTTCCCCCTACTCAAATTGCTCCCATTCTAATTGTTAAAAACAACATTCTTGGTGTTTCCAGTAATCCCAATGAAGAAGAATTGCAAATGCCTGGTTCTGCCCCTTCCATCTTGTTGCCTACACAGAATCCATTTGACCTACCTTATGATCCACTTGAAGAAAAACCAAATCTTATGGGAGATAGTTTTCACCAAGAATTCATGGCAGCCAACCAAAAGGAAATGCTCTTCTGCAGGCATGAAAGCTTCTGTCGTGGACCTTTGTTTACGTTGGAAACCACTCAAGAACCAAATGATGCTCACTTTAACCCCTATTATGGTACCGAGAGAAGGCTTGCAGAGGGTCCAGCAGTTGCTAGATTCAAAAGGCTGCCAGGTAAGCACAAGATAAAAACTTCAGTATATTTTCCATTGTCAAGATCCCTGTATTTTGTTTTTTGGATAAGCTGTAGATCCTTGTTATTCATAGTTCCTTGCTTTTCTTATCCATAATTGAAGAAAGCTGAAGGTGTTTCATATTAAAACCTGAACCAAAATGTTCATTCAAGTTGACAGGAGAAATATGACAGAATGTTTCTAAGCTTTGAGGCACATAATCAAATTATTTAAGCCATTTTTCTCCCTTCATTCACCTTCCAAGATACAATAGAGCAACTATGAAATTCTGTGGATACCAATTATAAGGAAAGAATTTCCTGAAACTTCGTTAAAAACAAGTACTTAAGAAAATGATTTTAAACTAGAGATAAGGGAATGAATATATTCAGGACAATAATTTTAAAGGTGCAGTTGAACTCCATAGCCTTTAAAACCATCATCTATCAGTATGGCAGTTACTGAATCAATGGAACTATTCCAGATTCTGTCTTTTTCCTTTTGAAGTGTGCTATTTTCTAATGGAATAATTTAACATTTCCCCTTTTCATCAGATAAAGGAGGTCACCACCAGCATAATTCCTCTGGTTTAGGAAGTGATATTGATCTTGTTGAACCACAAGACTCCAATCACAATAAGGCAATGAACTCATCGGAAGGGAAAAACGAAAAGATTACAGAAAGTGAGAATGATAGGATTGAAACAGAAGGAAAGAAGAAGGAAAACACTCATGACCTGGAGCCAGGATTAATTGGAAGTGAAGTCAAAATGGAGACAGATTCAATAAAAAACAATGATTCGTGTGACTCATCTTCATCCGAAGCTAGTGAATCGGTCTTAGATCAAACAAGTAAATCTCCAGAGATACGTACTGATCAAGTGCAAAAGGCCTTTAATCTTTCAATTCCTCCTAAGGGGAGAACTGTGAATAGACTTCCCTACGATTCCAGTCCATCTCCATCTGAAAGGCGTAGGACAACAGAGTTTAATTTATTTTACACTACATATAGGCGACAGTGTCATACTCCAACCTGCTCCATAGCTTCTGACTTGCAAGTTGAGGTCTCAGAAGTTGGTTCACCTCCACTAACAACCGATGGAACAGTTTCATCTGTTGATGGTGATTCAGTTACATATGATGCAGATGTTGATAGGGATATCGCTTCTGACAGTGAAGAACTGTGGGGAGGTTCATTTAACCTATCAAGATCAGAGGCAAATCAAGAAAAACTAAGAGAATTAGATGATATTATTGAAGAGGATTCTGTAAACTTTTCAAGTTTAAACAGGAAACCTGAGGAGCCAATTGCTCCAATCTCTCCATCTGAACAGGAAGCCAAGCAAAATTTGAATAGCACAAGTTCGCTATCTTCAAGAATAGATATACCTGAGAACGGTGCTTCGCATCCAACATATACAAACCTTGAAACTCACGAAGAAGTCAAAAAAATGGATGAAGAAGTTGAGGGATGCAAGACTTTCAATGTTTCTGACACTTTATCACCTGAATCTCCTGGGAAAACCATGCATTTGATGGAGAAGTCAGTGGTTCATTCACCTTCCGAATCTTGTTTCGAGAAGCCAGAGGTCAGTTAGTTATTTCATTTTTGGTAAAATGAAAGCAAAAATAACAATTTGAACTTTGAGTGGTTCAAATGAAATGAGATCAAGTTTTCCCTCCTTGTTTACATACCTAGGCTTACTTTCTTTATTTGCAAATTTATAGAAAATTGAAAATCTATTATCTCATTTATAGATGTTATGACATATTTTTCTAACTTTATTGGCTGATTTCTAGAATACCAGGAAAATGATATTAAACTAACCTATTGCAACTTTTGGCTATCCAACATATATTAATTGAACCTCAACAGAAGCCTACAGAAGAGTTGAACATAATTGGTAATGTGAAGCTGACAACTCAAGGAGATGCTGACACTTTAGACTCGAAATCATCTGAAAATGGAGAGAATGGAGTCCAAATATTGATTGAACCTCCAGCTTTAGGGGAGATGAGAAAACCAGCTGAGGCAATCAACTTAGATTCCAGCGAGCACAGGCATGGCAATTTAGAAACATCTTATGAGTCAAAAAGAATTATGGAATCTGAAGAGGAGACGCAGGAAAGTCAACCTTCAAAGTATATTGAAGAAGACACTCATAACCTAACGGAGCATGACACTGGGGATGCACCAAATGCAGTTCAAAGCAGAGAACAACCTTCAAAGAATATTGAAGAAGATACTCAAAACTTAACTGAGCATAACACTGAGGATGCACCGAATGCAGTTCAAAGCAGAGACGACTTGAAGTCTGTTCCATATAATATGGTTGATCAAAATGTTGCCGAGGATAATGTTTCTGGAGTGAAACAAAGATTTGGTGGTCCTATTGCAATGACTCTAAATCGAAGATTGGTGATTGAACAAATTTCTATCGACTCATATTCATCTCCAAGGTCTGTGTTACCACAAAACATCCTGGAAGATCAAATACCTATATCAGATGTTGAGCAACGAACACAAACAGATATGCCACATTCTGTCGTGGAAGACATAGCAAGTGACAATTTAGCAGAGGACCAACCACATGAAAACTTAGATTTTAACATGCCCCTAATTGCACAGCAATTGGTTGAGAATTCTGCTGATCACTCATCCATTAATTGCAGTATTGGAACATTGGAGGTCAGTATGACAGCATCAGTAACTCATCTTCAACTTTTATTACATTTAACAGATCTTGAAATCATATAGATGTTTGAGGCTTATGAATTCAAGTGTGGAAACAAGTTCATAAAATGGAGTACAAGTTCCTTCATTTTGAAGTACTTTTGCCATTTCTTTTGTGGCAACCACCCCCATTCTTGCCCCTCACCCCGTGTGTGATTGTGCGTGGAAACTTAAAGCACACCTTTGAGCATGTTTTGACTCACATATTTACCTAATCTTGAACAGGGATCATCTAACATGATAGAGAAGAGTACTAATGATAGCACTGCCCATAATATGAATGAACTTGTGTTAGAAGACACACATGACAAGGAAGATTCTTCTATAAAATCCAGTGAAGTTGAATCAGAAACGTTGATGAGTTTAAAGGATGCTAAAGAATTATCAAAACCATCCAGTGAAAGTAGTCCTGGTTCTATTGAGCATCTTGAAGGAGGATCAGAAAATCTGATCGAATATGACACTGGAATTGATCCATCAAAATCAGAAGAGGAAAATGCTAAATCAAATGATCCTAAAACAATGGCGAGAGAAGAGGTAATCCCACCACTTAATTTTGGCAAAAGATCTCTATACTTGCTTCATTCAGTTTCATTCAGTTGTCACTGAATTACAACAACAATACAGTATCCTTTCAGCTTTTGAATTAGTCATTTTTAGCACTAGGTTATTGTTTCTCATTTATGCTTCTTATTCATGAAATGTCCTCGGTGCATCTTTTTGTAATAAATTGTACAGGAACCAACAAATTCTCCAAGGAAGGTCATTGAGGAAGGCAACATTGTCATAAATATTAATAATTCAGAAGTCAATGAGAAGGAAGAAGGGAAGAACTTGACAACCGATGAAGGTGAATCCCAATTCTCAATCCGACCGGAGGACATCAATGGACCTGAAAAATCAAATGAACATGAATCTGATGTGCTCAAAACAGAAGCAAATGAAGGCGGTAATACAAGCATTCCTGCAACTGCAAGAGAAGAAGAGGTAATATAATATTATAAAGTAAAACATCCATATTTTTAAAAGAACTACCAATTCAAAAGCACCACTGACATAACAAATAGCTGTGAACTATTGAATTTGTTGTTGTCTGGAAGACTCCTATCTGCTCCTTCACGAAGAACAGTTTCCGTTATACTTCTGATTATGTTTTGCCTACAGTTAATTTCACACAGCTATGCTTCCTTCTACTGTTTTCCTAGCTATTTTGAAAATTTCCACACGTACCGCATTTATAATAGTCTTTACTTACATTAAGCTGGAACCTTTCTCAGAAGTCTACAGCAGAAGTTAATGGCATTGGCGACGTGAATGACTCATTAGCTGATAATTTAACCGACAAAGAGATCTTGAACCATGTTCTTGACGGTGAAGGTGAGCCCCAAACATCAAGTAGACAAGAGGCTGTCATAGAACCATCAAAGACCACCGGGGCAACTAGTGCCGGATCTGTTGAAGATACTGAACATGAATCCAAAAGATTAACCGAAGCTGAATTCAATGCTGGCCTATCAACTTCAGCAGGAGAAAGTAACAGCAGCTTGAATAACATTAAAAATGGTGAAGAGATACAAAATTTGACAGGTCAAGAAGGTGTATCAGATGCACCACATTCAGGTGAGGATAATCTCAAGGCCATTGAAAGCATCTCAGCTGTAGGTAATAGCACGACGAGTACATTAATCGACCATAAGATTGCAGAGGAAGCATCAAAACCAACAGAATCTGAAGTCAAGGCTGTCAACACTGAGGAAAATGATAGCAATGCAGCGGCAAAATAAGGCAGTATTCGTAATATTGGCTAATCTATGAACCATCAGTTTGGAGGCAGCATCATCAGCTATGGTGAGCTACTTTCAAAAGCTGAAACTCTTCCATCCTTGAATCAATCTAGCAATCAGCTGCAGTAATCTTGAACATATCAATTTCGACAATACTAGGTTACATAAAGTAGAACTGCAGATAGTCAAATTAAAATACTAATTAACCCATTTATTTTGAAGTTAATGTTCTAGTTTCATTGCATCATGCACTGGATGCTACAGTTCAGAAGAAGATATTGTAAATTTCTTCTTCATTTTACCCAAGCAACACCTGAGCTCTCTCCACCGTGACAATGCCACTATATGTAGCTTGACTGGAGAGCTTGAAAAGTTACTTAGCCCACTGTGCCTGTAGATTCTCCATTTCTGCTTTTAAGTTTGATGTACCTGTGCTTTGATTAAAAGTTAATATATTAAAACAGTATGATGTATTTTGTACATTGAAAAGTTGATATTTGAATTTTGAACAGTATGTGTACTATTTCACAAAAGTCATTGCAACTCGTGAACCTGTAATGTTGGTGTCTTACCAAAACATTGCCTAATTACATCTTAAATGTTGGTCCTCAAAAATCTTTGGCAGTCTTCCAATTTTTTGAACCAAAGGAAATACAAAAGCATACTACCTATACCTTACATATAAACAATTGTTAATCTTAAATTAATTGAAATTAACAAAAATTACAGCTACAACAACGAAGTAATTGTGTTGGTAAATAGATTAAAACATAGTTTTCTGGCATATATATTTTATTAATCTTCAAATATAATTTTAAAACTATAATTTGACCTTTTAATTAGGGTTGTGCAATCATACCAGCATTAATGTATTGAATTTTATTAGAACTAAAGTTGTACTTGCACTAATTACCTTTAAATAAAAAATTAGTTTTGCATTTAAAACAATTAATTACAATTTCTACCCAAATATTATGTTTAATTAGAAGTCTTCAGAACTTGTTAAAAAGGAATTGAACTTCTAGTCAAATTAACTCATCCTTTTTCAAAATAAATAAATAAATAAATAAATAATAATAATAATAATAGTATGTACATATAGTAGACAACAAAAAAACTAAAATTAATAGTACATATATAGTAGAAATAATCAAAGAGATATCCTCGTTAAAAAGGAAGTGAACTTGTAATCAAACTCATCCTTTTAATTTTTTTGTTGCTTTTGATACATTGATGTAAAACTTTTTAATCTTACAAGTAGGATTAAAAGACGATTACATATATTTTTTTTAATTTTTTAATTATGTTATAAAATATACGTGTCATCTTACTAATTTACAGTAAAAATCAGTGGATGTAATAATTTTTTATTTTTATAATAACAAGAATTAATTAATACTATATAATAAAAATATTTTTATTGTCAAATTAGAAATAAAGTATTGCAATAAGTAATAAGAACCAATTAAATTATTAGAGTTTGAAAAGGATTTAGAGTCAATTAATCTTTGAAACGTACTCGAACTTAAATCCTATTCAGATAGAATTAAAGTCTAGTCAGCTTGCAAGGTTACAATAGGATCAGGACACGAGTAAAACCAACAACTATAAATATAGAGCTCTATCACCCCTATTTTGCATGTTCTTTCATAAGCTGATTCTTCTGTTCCTTTGAGAGCCTGTGACAGTTTTAATTCTTAAAACATGCCGGATGCTGCATTTGCTGATTCCTTCCACGGAGGCGGAGGCCACTTATCCTCTAAGATTACGGGGAAAGTCGCTCTTTGCACTTCCATAGCATCCTTTGGTGGCTTCTTCTCCAGGGTCACGTGGAAAGTCTTTCTTTGCTCCGTCATAGCATCCTTGGGTGGCTTATTGTTTGGCTATGACATAGGAATTTCAGGTATGCTTGCTACAATCTCCAACGTAATTAGTTTTTATCATATTTTGATTCACCATGATTAAAGATTACTGATCTAAAAAACCCTTTGTTTTGGTTCACATGGAATATTATTAATGCATGGCATTATGTTTATAGGGGGAGTAACATCAATGGACGATTTCCTCATGAAGTTCTTCCCGAGAGTTTACTCCAAGAAGCATCAAGCAAAAGAGAACAACTACTGCAAATTTAACGACGCTTACCTTCAGCTCTTCACGTCCTCTCTCTACTTGGCAGCCATTGCCGCTAGTTTTGTAGCATCCTTCTTTTCTAGGAAGTGTGGTCGAAAACTCACTATCACATTATCCTCTGTCTTTTTTCTTATTGGTGCCATTGTAAATTTTTCTGCCAAGAACCTCGGCGTGTTGATTGTTGGAAGGATCTTTCTCGGGTGGGGTCTTGGATTCGGTAACCAGGTCAGTAACAATCATCAAATTTCCTATATATATAGAAATTGATAGAATAAATTTAGTAATAAAATTGTATTATTTGCTAACTATATATGAAACAAAACAGACAATACCATTGTTCATATCAGAAATTGCACCAGCAGAGTACAGAGGAGGACTGAATATTTTGTTCCAGTTGTTGATCACGGTTGGCATCCTGGTTGCAAATCTCATTAATTATTGGAACTCTGATTGGAGGTATTCTTTGGGTGGTGCTGCTGTGCCGGCTTTACTTCTCCTTGTTTGCTCTTTCATAATTGTGGATTCCCCATCCAGTCTTATAGAAAGAGGGAAGAAAGAAGAAGGTCTAAATACTCTAAAGAAAATCAGGGGTGTAGATGATGTGGAAAGAGAGTTTGAAGAAATCGTTCAAGCCACTGAAGTTGCCAATAGAGTTAAACACCCTTACTTGGAATTGCTCATGAATAGGAATAACTGGCCTCCACTCTTTTCTTCCGTGGCTATTCATATCTTCCAACAGTTTACAGGAATGAATGTGATCATGTTTTATGCTCCGGTGCTCTTTCAAACCATGGGGTTTGGGGGAAAAGCTGCGTTATTGTCAGCTGCCATCACTGGTGTAGTGAATTGCTTGTCCACCGTTGTTTCTATTTTCAGTGTGGATAAAGTTGGAAGAAGATGGCTGCTCGTTGCTGGAGCTCTAACCATGTTGCTTGGCCAGGTCAGTTAATGATCCATTAAAGTAAGAGATTATGATTTTCAATAATATTGCTAACAAAGATTATGAAATTGATTCTTTTCTTTTCTTTCTTTTTTTTTGCAGTGTGTTGTTGGGGGAATTTTGCATGTGAAATTAAAATCAACAAACGCAGTATCTCATGGAATTTCCATAGTTGTGGTGATCTTCATCTGCCTGTTCGTAAGTGCATTTGCATGGTCGTGGGGTCCCCTTGGATGGCTAGTAGCGAGTGAAACATTCCCACTGGAGACTCGAAACGCCGGTTATTTCTGTGCCGTCGCCATCAACATGCTCTGCACCTTCATCATTGCTCAAACATTCCTAACCATGCTTTGCAGTATGCATTCCTCTCTCTTCTTCTTCTTTGCTGCGTGGCTCCTCGCAATGACCGTCTCAGTTTATACCATGCTCCCTGAAACAAAGGGCATCCTAATTGATGAAATGGCTGAAAAAGCATGGAAGCAACACTGGTTTTGGAAAAGGTTTTATCACAAAGCTACTGGTAACTTTGAACAGATGGAAGCGAAATATGCCCAAACAAAGGAAGTTGAGCTTGAAAAGAACAGCCAAAGCCCGGTTGCTTAAACATTTACTTTGACATATATCTTCAATTCATGTTCTGGTTGTATTTTTGTTTCTTTTATTAAAAAAAAAAAAACTATAGTTTATATGTTATTTCCAAAAAAAAAAAAAAAAGAAATCATTTGGGTTTGTTTTCTTTCTATTACTTAATAAGTTGTTTACTTATAAGTTGCCCTTCCTCGAGCTTTTAATGGTGTGTTTTGCACCATTATGCCGGGGTTAAGTTTTTTTGCACTCCTTAAACGTTGCGTTTTGCGCGTCTATAAATAATAAAAAGTTTTTCTAATTTTATATTTCACATTCCTGTCTCTCTATTTCTAATATTAAAAACTCTCTCCCTCTCTGTAACAAATCAGCCGAAATTTATTACAGATCCAAATTCCGACTGTTTTCGTCGCTGCTGCCATGTTTTTCGCCGTCGGTCGCCACTCGTTGGAAGCGGTCTCTCATCAAAAGTCACTCAAATCCTCCTTTTGTACTCATCTTTTCACTTTTCCAGCTAATTTTTCTAAAAACCCAATAGATTGTTCTAAATCATAACCCACAATCTGCGACCTTCCTCAAAAAACCCATCTCTACCGTTCAAAATGTCTTCAACTCCTAGGATGTTCTTTGTCTAAACCCTACCTCCCTCATCGCCAAATTAGATGTCCTGAAACCCCTAAAAAATCTCAAATCGAAACCTCTTTTTGATTTTTGTTTTTATTGTGTGCTTTTTGTGTGACTTCCTCTTGATGAGGACGATGTTGTTTTTTATTGTTTTTCTTTTTTTTATTTTATTTTAGAGTAGGTTGTAGATTTTTTTTTTGCAGATTTATTTTTTTCAAATCTGATTTACGGATCTGATTTTTTTGTTTGATGAGGATTTTTTTTTTATTTTTTTCCTTTTTTTTTTCCTGGATAGGTCGTAGGTTCTGATTTTTTTAACAAATTGTTTTTTTTCCGGATCTGATTTGCAAGGCTGTTTGTTTTTTTGTTTTTAATTTTCATATATTTTGATTTTTTATTATGTTATATTTTTTCTTTTAATTAAAAGATGAAATAGTAATTTAATAATATTAAAAATGATACAATTGTGCTAAAATAATTAGTATAAAAAAACTATGCTTTAAAGGAGAGTTTAAAAATATAGCTATTAAATATCATAATTAGTATTGCATACATGAACTAATAATTTTTTATAAAAAAAAAAAAGAAAAAAAATCACATAACTTTAAAAAATTATGAACTTAGATAAATAAATAAAAGGGAAATAAAAATAAAAGAAAATATTAACTAATAGTATATGCGCAAAATATATAGCAATTTGAACATTTTTAATTATTATTTTATCAATACAAAAAAATTGTTTTAACAAAAAATAGAATGAGATAATAATAAATCTCAGCAAACTTTGAAAAAAAAAAACACTTTAATCGGAACAATCTAAAAATTTTAGTTATCATAATCGGATTGAATCATCGGTTCAATCAATTGAATCGGTAAATCAAAGTTAAAATTGATTCGATTTTATAATTAGATCAATTTTACTATTAAACATTTTTAAACTATTATGTAATAAATTAATAAATCAGGTGATTTTTGTTAAATCAGATTAATTCAATATCAACTAATAAATTTAGATAAAATATAAAAAAATCTTTTTAAAAATAATCTAATTAAACTTTTATATCATTATTTCATATAAATAAATCTCTCAACTATTATTTTTTACTATGCAAAACTTTTGCATCTCATAAATTAATGATATGTGGACATATTTTGAAATATATAAATAATGATATTGTAAAAAAATTAGATATATGTAAAAATAAATAATTTAAAAAATGATCTAATAAAAAATTGTATTAATTGATACCGTAAGTAAAAATAATTATAAAAATAAAAATATATAAAATTAATAAAAAAATAAAATATTAATAAAAATGATTAATTATTTGATCATAATCGAAAATAATTAATAAGTATTCTTTATTATTATATAAAGAATAATTATTATTCATTAATAAATATAAATAATAATTATTATTTATAATTATTTATTAGTTATTATTTATTATATTTATTAAAATATAAATATTATTTCTAACTATTAAGATATAAAATATGATTTTAATAAAATATTAAGTAATTTCATTTCTAATTAGTAATTAATTGTTCTATGAATTTTATATTTTAAAATTTGTAGTTTGTGGTTAAATTATTAAATTATAACTTGAGCAAAAATTTTAAAATATTTATATTTTTTATAATATTTTTTATTAAATTGATAATTGATCCGATTGACTCGATGATTGAATCATTAATCGAATGACTTAAATTTTAAATAATTTAATATTTGATGTAGTTACGATAACTATGAGTAAAAGTATTATTAACTTATTAAATTTATCATAAAAGTGGGAAGTGGGCAAACTATAAATTTTAGAGGGACCAAAAGTATTCTCCCCTCTTTTTAAATGTGAAATTTAGATTAAAACTTTAAGAAGCCATGGGATTAAGGTCCAATTAGGAATATAAATCAAAGAAGCCAAACTATTATTTTTTTCCATTTTTTTAAATGTGAAAGATTAAGGATTAATGAAACTTTAAGAAGCCAAAGGGAGGCCACAGTCAAATTAATCATATAAATCCAAAAATAAAAGAGATCAAAATTGAACATACAAGTGAGAAATTGGCAAAGTATAAAATTTAAGGGGCCAAAACAATATATTCCCCTTTCTTAAAACAAGCAAGATTAAAAATTAATAGAACTCTAAGAAGCCAAAGGATAGGTCTCCGCCAGCTCCCCTAGAATTCAGCCCCAAGTAGTGAAAACTAAAGTTCCTGATAATCATCATTTAGTAGAGTTTGTTATCTACTAGAGTTTGTTAAGATTTGAAGTCAGCAAAAAATCTGATAGTTTATAGTTTCAAATTGGATATATTTACAATTTATCGTTATTATCCGATTGGATTGATTCTGTACTAACTAATTATATATATATATATATATATATATATATCCCGGAATGATTTTCATTTTATTTGCTTTGGTTGTTGGCTGAAGTTGAATATCTCTGCAATTTCCCTTAGAATTCTCCTGCTCCTTGAAACCCTTTGTTAAAGGTCTAGTTTTCAGTACTTTTCCACAATGCCGGGTGGCATGGTCATGGCTGATTCTGGTGGCGGTCAGGAATTCCCCGCTAAGCTCACTTGGCAAGTGCTTGTTTGCACCACCATAGCTGCATTTGGTGGCTTCATGTTTGGCTATGATATTGGAATTTCAGGTACATGGTTTCGTTTGAACTTGGACGTAAATTACAGTAACAGATCAAATGCTGTTTCATTTAATCAATAAACCAACAACGTGATATAGAATATTGGATCTTAATCGCTTTTAATGTCAAACCAAAAAAATAAAACAAAATAAACTTATGATTGATTTCTTAATGAATGCAACATCGACATGACTTTGATAGGTTTTAAACATTGTACACAGATTTCCATTTATTAAGATTTTGTTGTGACTATATATACAGGGGGAGTAACATCAATGGACGATTTCCTTTTAAAGTTTTTCCCGAATGTTTACACTAAAAAGCACCACGTGAAAGAAAACAACTACTGCAAATTCGATGACGTTTATCTTCAACTCTTCACGTCCTCCCTCTACCTCGCTGCCATCGTTGCCAGCGGTCTTGCATCCGTCTTTTGCAGGAGTTATGGTCGAAAACTAACAATGCAAGTTGCCTCTGTCTTCTTTTTCTTTGGAGCCCTTTTCAACGTTGGAGCCTTGAACCTCCCTATGTTGATTATTGGAAGGCTTTTTCTTGGGGCTGGTGTCGGAGCCGGTAACCAGGTAAAGCCATCAAGGCCTCAAACCTCATCAAATATCAATCCTTTCAGCACGTACATACATACATATATATATATATATATATTATAATTAATCTCATGGTTCAAACAGGCAGTACCACTATTCATATCTGAAATTGCACCAGCAAAATATAGAGGAGGACTCAATATTTGCTTTCAGTTGCTCATCACTGTTGGCATCCTGGTTGCAAATCTGGTCAATTATTTCACTGCAAATATAAAAAAATATGGTTGGAGGCTTTCTTTGGGTGGTGCTGCTGTACCAGCCGTAATTCTCCTTGCTGGCTCTCTCATAATTGTGGAGACCCCCGCAAGTCTGATAGAAAGAGGAAAGAAAGAAGAAGGTTTAAAAACTCTAAAGAAAATCAGGGGTGTAGATAATGTTGAGAAAGAGTTTGAAGAAATCATTCGAGCAACTGAATTTGCCAATAGGATTAAGCACCCTTACAGGGAAGTATTGAAGCGGCCTACTATTCCTCCATTGATTTGTGGCACCATTATTCATATTTTCCAGCAGTTTACAGGGATCAATGTGGTCATGTTTTATGCTCCGGTGTTGTTTCAAACTATGGGATTTGGGTCCGATGCGTCGCTTTTATCGGCTGTGATCACCGGTACTGTCAATTCATTGTCTACACTTATTGCTATCTTCAGTGTAGATAAAGCTGGAAGGAAAAAACTACTCATTTATGGAGCTCTGATCATGGTGGCTGCACAGGTGATGTTTTAAATTATTTAATCTATTCACTATTATGAAAAAAATTAAGGGTCCACTTTGATTCAATGGCTGATCAAGGGTTCAATTTACTACAAAAAGTTGATAGAAATTTTAGTGCATAGACTTCTTTATATAACTCAGAAAGAAAACAAAGATTATGGTTAAAGATAGGCTTTTTTTAGTTATTCAAAGCTTTCAAACAAATTAAGATTATGATTTCCTTGTTTTGCAGTGCATAATTGGGGGAATTCTGCTTCAGTATTTGAAATCAACAAACAAAGTATCTGGTACCATAGCCAAACTTGTGGTGGTTTTGATCTGCGTATTTGTAAATGGATTTGCATGGTCATGGGGTCCATTGGGGTGGCTAATATCAAGTGAAATCTTCCCACTGGAGACTCGAAATGCCGGTTATTTCTTTTCCGTTGCCACCAATATGCTCTGCACTTTCATTATAGCTCAAGCATTCCTGACCATGCTTTGCCATATGCGAGCTTACATCTTCTTCTTCTTCGCTGCCTGGCTTGTCACAATGACCGTTTCAGTCATAGCCATGCTCCCTGAGACAAAGGGTATCCCAATTGATGAAATGCTTGAAAAAGCATGGATGCAGCACTGGTTTTGGAAAAGGTTTTACAAGTCAGCTGACATTGAAAAACCAAAACAATCAGTCCAGCTTCAGCAAAAGGAAAAGCCAATCGGTTGAATCATTTGTATACCTTTCAATTCATGTTCTGCCAATATATTATATATATATGTATTTGGTTTCTAGTATTTGTATTTCATAATAAGATAGGTAAGGGAGAGACAATTGAGAAAGCCATAGATAAGTCTTTATTCTTTAGACATTATGTCATCTGTAGTTTTGTTTTTCTTTGACTTTCAGAATTGAAAGGCTTCAAGAAATTTATTTCATAGTCTTGCTTTCTATTTGCATTGGCTTCGTTAGCATATTTGTTATAGTATCTTTTACTCTTCACTCGGACTAACTGCAATTGTTTATTGCTGAGGACACCGAACATTTACAGGTTAGGTAAACTATACCTTTCAAGAACAGTGGAAGGGAATGGAGAACCACACACTCCAATAAATACCAATATTTGCAACTATTTTAAATATTCCCAGGCAGCTGAATCCTTCCCATTCCAAGCTTTTTAGCTAATTTGAAACCTTCCCATTAAGCCAAAGCCAAAGAAAGATTTCCTCATCCCATCTCTTCCTTTTGGTTGAACCCATCTCTGTTCAACCAAATTGCATCAATGGATTGCATTTACAAGAACCCAAATGTACCCGTAGAGGATCGAGTCAAAGACCTTCTTTCTCGAATGACTCTACAAGAAAAGATTGGTCAAATGACACAGATTGAAAGAAGTGTCGCCACTCCCTCTGTTCTCAAAGACCTGTCCATTGGTATACTTTCTCTTAGGCATTTTCTCGAGTAGTTTGTTGACAATTATGAAAATTGGAAAACAATGATTGGCCCTTTTTTTGGCAGGGAGTATACTGAGTGCTGGAGGAAGTGTGCCGTTTGAGAAAGCATTGTCATCTGATTGGGCTGATATGGTGGACAGGTTGCAGCAGGCACCACTTGAGTCACCGCTCGGAATACCGCTTATATATGGAATTGATGCAGTTCATGGTAACAATAGTGTTTATGGTGCCACTATATTTCCTCACAATGTTGGCCTTGGAGCCACTAGGTTTGTTCCTTCTTTGACCACCTCCCCCTCCCAAAAAAAAAATTTTGTTGTGGTAATTTTAATGTTTTTGATCAATGACAGTGCTGATAAATGAAAAGAAATGAAGATTCTGGTATAAATTTTCCCCAAATCTTAAAGTCCATTAGAATGAAAAAGAAACAGAAAAAAAAATTAAAAAAAAATTTGTTAAACTAGAAGGAACTAGGTATTTTTGTACTTAGCCTTCTTTATTTCCTCCAATTTTTGACAATAAAAGACTCATGGAAGATTATTTAATATATGGTAACAGTATCTCTAATTATTCCAAATATATGATAGAGATGCAGATTTGGCTCAAAGAATTGGGGCTGCAACTGCTCTTGAAGTTAGGGCAAGCGGCATTCACTATACCTTTGCTCCCTGTGTGACTGTAAGTCATTATAAACATAATTGGTCAAACGTTCTTCTATTCTACTGTTTTTGCCTGATTCAATAATTACCAGTCTAAACAAGGAATGCAACTTCACTGATCATCAAATTTCATGTGTCCCTATTACAGGAATATGCTATATCACAGAAGCATTAAAATGATAGTTCCATGTGACTATAGGACATCTTCTGTTCTTGTTTTTGTATCTATACCTTATACTGTTTGTCTCGACACTTCAGTTAAGTTCAAAATAGCAGTTTTCCTGAACAATTTGTTTTAATGGATTATAACAGGTATGCAGAGATCCCAGATGGGGATGATGTTTTGAGAGTTATAGTGAAGACACCGACATTGTTAGAAAAATGACTTCCATTATTACAGGTTTGCAGGGACAGCCACCAGTTGGACACCCGAAGGGCTATCCTTTTGTAGCTGGCAGGTAGATATATTTGTATTGCTGTTCTGTATTAACAGCCGTATACATTATTAGGAACTTGTTGGAATACACTTTTTTGTTTTGCTTGATTCCAGAAACAATGTTATTGCATGTGCCAAGCATTTTGTTGGAGATGGGGGAACAGAAAAGGGTATAAATGAGGGGAATACCACATTATCATATGATGATTTAGAGAGGATCCACATGGCACCATATCTGGACTGCATTTCTCAGGGGTTTTCCACCATTATGGCATCATATTCCAGTTGGAATGGACGTAAACTTCATGCTGACCATTTCCTCTTAACAGAAATTTTGAAAGATGAGCTAGGTTTTAAGGTAGGGAGTCATAATTGTATTCTTTCTATCCTAAATGACCTATAGGTTTATCCTGAAGTGTCTATTATAATAAGGCATTCAGTTGGAAAGTGTATTTAGCATATTTAAATTTCAGGGGAATGTTCTGTTCAGGGTTTTGTGATTTCTGATTGGGAAGCAATTGACCGACTCTGTGAACCTCGAGGCTCAAACTCTTGTTACCGCATTTCTACTGCTGTTAATGCTGGAATTGACATGGTATGGTTTTAGTCTAGTATTAAATTATCTTCTTTGATTCATATCTTCATTCACTGACTGAGAAAATGTTCAGGTGATGGTTCCTCACAGATATAAACAATTCATGGAGGATTTAACATTTCTGATTGAATCAGGGGAGATACAGATGTCCAGGATAGATGATGCTGTTGAACGATTATTGAGAGTGAAGTTTGTTTCTGGTCTTTTTGAATATCCCCTCTCCAATAGATCTCTGCTAGATATTGTTGGCTGAAAGGAAAATTTTGAAGAATTCAGCATCTGATGTATTCACCTAACTCAGAGAGTCCTACAGTGTCTCAACAAACTGAACTATTGGAACATAATTGATTATTTTCTAGCTTTTGAAGGGTGGTTTCTCAACATTTTCCAAGAATTTATTTTATGTTTGTGTGTATGGATTAGTACCGTAGAGTACACAGCAGGTTTTCCAAGATTTGGCATATTTGCTATTCTGGAACCTGTTTCCTAATTTATATATTACATAGATGTTCTGAAGAAGATTCCATTTCTATATTTTATCTGGTCTACTGTAAATATTTTCAGGTTATTTACCTCTAGTTATTTTTAAAAAGCCAAATGCCTTTGGTTACCTAGTTCTACTTTATTTGTATAAATCCTTGTTGATTTTATAGTCGAGAAAGGATGACAGGACATTGAGTACCAACTCTTTTTTTCCTGCAGCAACACAGGGAAATAGCACATGAAGCAGTTCGCAAGTCCTTGGTTCTATTGAAAAATGGAAAGTGCCCAGAAAATCCTTTTCTTCCATTAGATAGAAATGCTCAAAGAATTCTTGTTGCTGGAACACATGCTGATGATCTTGGCTACCAGTGTGGAGGATGGACAGGTACTTGGTATGGAGGCAGTGGCAGAATTACAATTGGTAAGCAGTTATATGGCCCATATGTTCATACCAGACCTCCCACCCCAGAATTTTCTCATCTTGTGCTTTCTGTTTTCTTTCTATTTTTTCTCTTCTCTTTGCTTTCTGATAGTAGATTAGTCGATCATCTGTCATAACCGCAGCCATTCCATTTGTCAACAAAATGCATGCATAGACTCTTGATACTCAGTTTTCACTCACATAAAATATTTGATAAAAGGATTGCATGAATTTATTATGCTTGCTTTTGTATCTTCCAACTGATAATAACCTAGCTGCAACAAGCAATATGATTTGTATTCTCAGTTTATGTAGGCATTGTATTGATGGGTTTATATTTTTAGGCACTACCATCTTGGATGCTATTAGAGAAGCTGTAGGGGACAAAACAGAGGTGATCTATGCTCAATATCCCTCACCAGACTCCTTAGCAGGACAGAACTTCTCTTTTGCCATTGTAGTTGTAGGTGAAACACCTTATGCTGAAACCTTTGGTGACAACCCACAGCTTGTAATCCCCTTCAATGGAAGTGACATAATCAGTTCAGTTGCTGACAGAATCCCCATATTGGCAATCCTGATATCTGGAAGACCTGTAGTTTTAGAGCCGTCAGTTCTGGAAAAAGTGGATGCTTTAGTTGCTGCTTGGTTGCCTGGAAGTGAAGGAAGGGGAATAACAGATGTCGTATTCGGAGATTTTGAATGAGGGTCGACTGCCAATGACATGGTTCAGAAGCATCAAACAGCTTCCAATCAATGCCGGACAGAATTCTTATGACCCTTTGTTTCCTCTCGGTTTTGGATTGACATGCAATAAGGAGAAACCTGTTGACTAAATAACTTCATGGCATGCCAATGGTGTGTATCTTATCAATAATTAAGGAAGAAACATCCATTTAGTAAAGTTATTATATGCTTTTGGACTTCCTCTGTATAATGCTGCAAATAAGTGTGCTCAACCACATTGTCATTCCACCTGAATTCTCCTCTTCTGTTTCCAAAATCATAATTACACCAGTGATGTTGATGGTGATTTAAGGGGTGTTTGCCGAATGGAATTGATAAAAATGGAGGGTTGTTCCAGGTCCCGTCATAAATAGAGATCTCAAGGCATAAAATCACTGCCTCTTCAGGTCGTAACCAAATCCAGACTCCAACTAATGCTAACTATTATGGTATAAACAAGGATGTTAGTAAATGAAAAGTTCAAATGGCAAAACTTGAATAAATTATTAATTCGAGAGCCAAAATTTTTATTTATTGAAAATTGAGGTACCAAATTGCTATTTCCCCATATATTTATAACTACCACCATTTGTCGATTTCTCGCTTTTTTCTTTTTTTTTTTTAATTTTATACTTAATAGAATTAGCATGTCACCAAACTCATATTGGCCTTTGCGTAAATCTCTTGCCATCTTCCACATTTCAATAATTTTTATTTAAAAACCACCCAATACAAGTCAAAGCATAGAAACATTTCTTCTCATCTGCTTTCACTTCCATTTCCAGTTCTGTCTGCTTTTGCCTTAGAGCGTAGTCGGTAGAGGTGAATGGAGTAGAGGAGACAAGTTGCATTTACAAGAACCCAAATGCCCCAATAGAAGATCGAATCAAAGACCTTGTTACTCGGATGACCCTGCAAGAAAAGATTGGTCAAATGACCCAAATCGAGCTCTGTGTTGCTACTTTCTCTGATGTTAGAGACCTCTCCATCGGTACTATCCTCACCTACTTTTACATGAACATGATCCATGCAAATTACATGCTAGACACTTCTTAAAAGCCAAAAGTTCAAACTCTACATGTGTTACTACTCAAATCCCAATTCATCCTGAAATAAGATAATTTCACTCTAACCTTAAGGCATATGCTTTTATTGTTGCGCTTGAAGCAATAATCACAACAATACAGAAGCAATAGACAACAATCAATAATCAAATGCGCAGGAAAAATAAAGCACACCAAGATTTACGTGAAAAACCCTCCAGTGTAGAGGGAAAAACCACGGACCACCAGAAAAATCTTCACTATCAAATAATAGTTATACAAAGTTCTTCTCTAGCTAAAACTAGAGCTAATCAACAACTAGAGAAACAATTGGAGAAATCTCACCAAATAAGTGACTCAACAAATACACCCTGGATTTGTTCCTAGAGAGCTTCAAACCCGATCTTCACCGTTCAAAATGTATAACTCTGAATCATAAACCTCCTGACAAGGTTCCAACTCAATCGGACCACGGATCGACTTCCGTTTAACCAACTCTCCCTTCTCCTTTTTCTCTCTCTGCTTTTCCTGGCTTTTCTTCTTTCTCTACTTGGTTGTCGACACACACCTTAAACAACCCCACCTCTTTTTATTAAGTAGCTAGGGCTCTGTGTAAAGTAAAAGATCAAGGCCAATGGCCTTTACTTGGTCCAAAACCACTTACATGGGACTGGACCCCATTTTCCTAACAATCTCCCCCTCCAGTCCCATTAGAAGGAGATTCATCACCATAACAATTTCATTTGGAACTTACCTTGGCCAGGGAACTCATTCCGGCCAAGTTACTGCAAAGCTCAAGCTTTTCCCTGGGAAGTATCTTAGTCAACATATCTGCCACATTTTTATCAGTATGGACTTTCTTCAATAGCATCTGCTGTTCTTCAATCACTAAACGTAACCAATGATATCTAACATCAATGTGCTTTGTTCTAGCATGGTACATGGTATTCTTACTCAAATCTAAAGCACTCTGGCTATCACAAAATACCACATACTCTTTCTGATTCAACCCCAATTCAAAAAGAAAACGTTTCATCCAAAGCATTTCTTTACATGCTTCAGTTGCTGCAATATAATCAGCTTCTATAGTTGACAAAGCAACACACTTCTGTAACTTAGACTGCCAAGATACAGCTCCTCCTGCAAAAGTGAACAAATACCCTGAAGTAGATTTTCTATCATCAAGATCGCCTGCCATGTCAGCATCAGTAAACCCTTCTAGAATTGGTTGTGAAACTCCATAAGTCAAACACATTTTTGAGGTACCCCTCAAATATCTAAAAATCCATTTTACTGCTTCCCAGTGAACCTTCCCTGGATTAGAAAGAAATTTGCTCACTACACCAACTGCATGAGCAATGTCAGGCCTTGTACAAACCATAAGATACATTAAAGAACCGACTGCAGAAGAATAAAGAATACTAGACATAGCTAGTTGCTCTTCCTTAGACACTGGACAAGATTTCTTACTTAGATGAAAATGGTTGGTAAGTGAACTGCTAACTGATTTAGCATGTTGCATGTTGAATCTACCAAGCACTCGTTCAACATATTTTTCCTGTGACAACCACAGCTTTTCAGCTCTCCTATCTCGGATAATATCCATACCAAGAATCTGCTTTGCTGGACCTAAATCCTTCATATCAAAGGACTTAGACAATTGTTCTTTCAACCTGCAAACTATACTAGCATCTTGTCCTACAATCAACATATCATCAACATATAATAATAGGATAATGAAGTTACCATTAGAGAATTATTTAATATACACACAAGAATCCGCTGCTGTTCTTTTATAGCTATGACTCACCATAAAAGAATCAAACTTTTTGTACCACTGTCGCGGAGCTTGTTTCAAGCCATACAAGCTTTTCTTCAATTTGCAAACTAAGTACTCTTTCCCTTTCACTTCAAAACCCTCAGGCTGATTCATATAAATGTCCTCCTGCAAATCACCATGCAAAAATACAGTTTTAACATCAAGTTGCTCAAGCTCAAGATTCAAACTAGCTGCCAATCCCAGTACCACTCGAATAGAACTCATTTTTACAACTGGAGCAAAAATCTCATCAAAATCGATGCCTGATTTCTGAGAAAAACCTTTTACTACCAATCGAGCTTTGTACCTCACTAGTTTGTCACCATCCTTTTTCAACTTGAACACCCATTTATTCTTTAATGGCCTCTTTCCTGTTGGAAGTTTAACAAGATCATAAGTACCATTCTTTCGCAATGACTCCATCTCTTCTTTCATTACTTTTAATCAGTGCTCTCTATCCGGAGTAGCCTGCACATCTTGAAAGCTTTCTGGCTCCCCTTCACTGGTAACTAAAATAAAATCTGAACTTGGATACCTGGTAGATGGTCTGCGCTCTCTAGTAGATCTCCTAGGCTGAGACTCTACATCACTTGATGCCGAAGGTAGCTCCCCCTGCTCAACACTCTCAGGTAGAGAGGATTGCTCTCCCTGCTCAAAACTAATAGCATCTGGCTCATCACCAACTGTAGCTGGCTCATCCATATCCCCAAGTTCTGTTTCTGGCTCATTTTCACCATCTGTGGCTCTTTCCTGTGAAATCCCTGTCGGTGTTGAAACATCACACTCAACAGTAACTCGTGTAGTCTTCTCATTTTTCTCAAGATCTGCTATGGTTTCTTTTTCATGAAAGATCACATCTCTGCTTCTGACTGTCTTTCTCTTTACTGGATCCCATACCCTGTAGCTAAATTCCTCATCACCATATCCTACAAACACACACTGTGTAGCTTTACTGTCAAGCTTTGATCTCTGCTCTTTCGACACATGCATGAATGCTTTACACCCAAAAATTTTTAAGTGAGAGTATGAAGCATCTTTTCCTGTCCACACTCTTTCTGGAATGTCAAAGCCCAAAGGAACTGATGGTGACCTGTTAAGTAAATAACAAGCTGTGTTGACTGCTTTACCCCAGAATGGCTTTGGTAATTTTGCCATCCTCAACATACATCTGACTTTTTCCACAATGGTGCGATTCATTCTTTCAGCTATACCATTATGCTGCGGTGTTCCAGGTTCTGTCATCTCATGCCTGATCCCATGCTTTGAGCAATACTCTTCAAAGCTTTTAGATGTGTATTCCCCACCATTATCAGTTCGAATACACTTCAAGGGTAACCCTGTCATCCTTTCAACTATGGCATGAAATTTTTGAAAATACTGCAGTACCTGACTTTTATATTTCAACATATACACCCAAGTCTTACGTGAAGCATCATCAATAAAAGTAACAAAATATCTGCTACCACCTAATGACTCAACTTCAATGGGACCACATACGTCAGAATAAATTAATTCCAATCTATTTTCTTTTCTCTGAGAACTTTTACGAAAAGAAACTCTATGATGCTTACCAAACAAACAATAATCACATGAATCGAGAGACATACCTTTGGTCAAGGGAATGAGAGAGTGCCTTGCCAAAACCTGTAACCCTTTTTCACTCATATGTGCCAGCCTCCTGTGCCACAAGTTTGCTGAAGCATCATTTTCAACGGTATTTACCTGGTTACCGTTCAATTGCATCCATGTCTTATACATTGTGCAGCATAATTTTCCCCTTGCAACTACCATAGATCCTTTGAGAAGCTTCCACTGTCCATTCTTTTGTCGACTTTCATATCCCTCCTTATCAAGGACATTAATAGCAAACAAGTTCATTCTCATATCTGGAATGTGTCTGACATCCCTCAAAGTCAACATGCAGCCTGTACTGGTTTGTACAACAATATCACCAATCCCAATAATCTGTGACACACTCTTGTTTCTCATCTTGGTACAACCAAAGTCTCCTGCTTTGTAAGTTGTAAACAACTCTCTCTTAGGAACACAATGATATGCCGCTCCTGTGTCAACTATCCACTCAATACCGGGATCACTAACATGATTACAATCACCATGTGTACAAATCAAAGTAATTGAATCACTATCTGAATTCACTGCTGCAACATTGCCATCATCTGAACTCTTGCCTTTCTCATCTTTTCGCTCTTGCTTTAAGATTCTACAATTTCATTTTATATGACCCGCCTTACCATAATGGAAACACTTCACTTTACCTCTAGACTTGGATCTATGTTTAGACTTACCACGGCCTTTTGAGTCCTGACCTCTGTCGATGTTTCTACCCCTGTTCTCTGTGACCAGAGCTTGATTCTCAGGGTCTACATCTTTTCGCCTCGCTTCTTCATTAAGCATACTGTCCTTTACCATCTCCAATGTCACCTTATAATCAGGAGCTGAATTAAGAACAATCACAACTAGAGTATTCCAGCTGTCTGGCAATGAACCCAAAAGAAATAATGCCTTCATTTCATCATCCATCTTAAGTTCCATAGTAGTCATCCGATTAAATATATCTTGAAAATCACTCAAGTGCTCTGTAACAGATCGTCCATCCCTGTACTGTAAAGTTGCAATCTTCTTGACAAGCATAACTTTATTCATACCTGTTTTTCTCTCATACAATGCTGCCAATTTTTCCCAAACAATGTGAGCATCTGACTCCTGCGCTACATGATGAAACATGCTGATATCAACCCATTTTCTGATTGTAGCCAGCGTCTTTCTACCTAGCTTTTTCCAGCTTTCATCTTTCATATCTGTTGGTTTAGTCGAATCACCCAATACTGGCTCATACAAATCTTTGCAGTATAGATGATCTTCCATCATAGGCTTCCAAATTGAATAATTTGATGCTGTCAATTTTATCATGGAACCTGTATCACCCTCCATGATCTCAAACAGAATTTACTTCTATCCTGGGTTGCTTCTGTATCGATGTCTCAAAATAACTCTCGCTCTGATACCACTTGTTGCGCCTGAAGCAATAATCACAACAATACAGAAGCAATAGACAATAATCAATAATCAAATGCGCAGGAAAAATAAAGCACACCAAGATTTACGTGAAAAACCCTCCAGTGTAGAGGAAAAAATCACGGGCCACCAGAAAAATCTTCACTATCAAATAATAGTTATACAAAATTCTTCTCTAGCTAAAACTAGAGTTAATCAACAACTAGAGAAACAATTGGAGAAATCTCACCAAATAAGTGACTCAACAAATACACCCTGGATTTTTTCCTAGAGAGCTTCAAACCCGATCTTCACCGTTCAGAATGTATAACTCTGAATCATAAACCTCCTGACAAGGTTTCAACTCAATCGGACCACGGATCGACTTCCGTTTAACCAACTCTCCCTTCTCCTTTTTCTCTCTCTGCTTTTCCTGGCTTTTCTTCTTTCTCTGCTTGGTTGTCGACACACACCTTAAACAACCCCACCTCTTTTTATTAAGTAGCTAGGGTTCTGTGTAAAGTAAAAGATCAAGGCCAATGACCTTTACTTGGTCCAAAACCACTTACATGGGACTGGACCCCATTTTCCTAACATCTATTTCTATGTTCTTTTCAGGTTTTTTTCTTTTTCATGCAATGATTGGTGGACTATATATTTTGTAGGCGGTATGATCAGTGGTGCAGGAAAAGGGCCTTTAGAGAAAGCAATGCCATCCGATTGGGCAGATAAGGTTGACAGGTTTCAGCAGGCTGCACTTGATTCAAGGCTTAGAATACCCCTTATATATGGGATTGATGCGGTTCATGGTAATAACAGATTCTATGGTGCCACTATATTTCCTCACAATATTGGCCTTGGAGCCACGAGGTAAGTTGCATCTTTAACCCCAAAGTTGAATTATGAATAACCATTCTGTTTTTATCAATCACAATGCTGATAAAACCAAAGACATGAAGATTTTGATACAAATTTCCCCAAGTCATATAGGAAAATGGAGGGGGAAGGGGGAGGAAAAAGAGTTTCGATCTAAAATAAACTAGACTAATCACTTATCAGAAGAATACATTTAACTTTCTTTTTATGTCTCCTTTTAACAGCAAATACCGGTTAATTTGAAGAAAAGGTAGGGACTAATAAAAATATGGTATCAATATTTCCTAAATTTCTAATTAGTTTTTGAAAATTGCAATAGAGATGCAGATTTGGTTCAAAGGATTGGAGCTGCAGTAGCTCTTGAAGTCAGGGCAAGTGGCATTCACTTTAGCTTTGCTCCCTGTGTCGCTGTAAGTCGTTATAAATGTAATTGGTCAAATCTTCTTTTTTTTGAAGTGGTTGCATTCCTTAAATTGACTTCTGATGTGAAATCGAATAGAATACCAATAATTTACTTCAATAATGACAATTAAACTTCTTTTGTCCGTATTGCAAAAATATGAATAGTAAAGGAAACTTTTTTCCCTGCTTTAAGTTGCTGTAGCTCCTTTTACTGCCATGAAATATCATATTTGCTTTCAATTTTCCAAGTTATTTCCTATAAGGAATGATAGTAATGTTTTAGCCTTCTGAAGCTCAGTCTTGGTGCATACTTGAACATTTCAATAATCAATCATGTCTTAATTGAAAATCAGATGAACCAAATGCTTGTTTGTGACTCTTAACTGGATATTTGATATCATATTAGTGCTCAAATTACAAGTTCCATGTAATATTGGATTATCTGTTCATTATATTCTTTTATCTGAAGCTTTATTTTGACTCTAGAAAACCAATTTGTCTGAGCAGTTTTGTTCATTGGGTTGTGACAGGTATGCAGAGATCCTAGATGGGGAAGATGCTATGAGAGTTTCAGTGAAGACACTAACATTGTTAGAAAGATGACTTCCATTATTTCAGGTTTACAGGGACAGCCACCGGTGGGACATCCCAAGGGCTATCCTTTTGTAGCTGGAAGGTTTTGCCTACTCATTTTCAATTTGATTAGTTTCAAAAACAAAATATTTCCATTATAAATCTTGCTAAATTTTAGAGTCTTAGACTTGTTAGAGATTAAGGAAAATCTAAAAATATCTGTTCAACAGATGCCATCAAAGCATGGGCAATAAAGCATTTCATTTCAACTAAAGCATGTATGAATCAAGGTCTTTCCCTTGTCACATCATTTTATAATATACTGTGTCGGTTTACAGTTTCGTTTTCATAAGAACTTGGCAGGATCTTTAATCATCTTTTCACCTCTGCCTGTCATGCACAATATATATTTCTAATAAATTCCTGTTTAGCACTTATCTAACATATGCAATATCATTGGAACTTAATGATTTACTTATTTGATTCCAGATACAATGTTATTGCATGTGCCAAGCATTTTGTTGGAGATGGAGGTACAGAAAAGGGTATAAATGAGGGAAATACCATATCATCATACAATGATTTAGAGACGATCCACATGGCACCTTATCTCGACTGTCTTTATCAGGGAGTTTCAACAGTTATGGCATCTTATTCTAGTTGGAATGGATGTAAACTTCATGTTCATCATTTCCTCTTGACAGAAATTTTGAAAGACAAACTAGGTTTTAAGGTAGAGAATTTATTTGTACTATATCCTAAATAGCATTTCAGTTGCTATTAGCCACCTCAGCGATCACCATTTTTTTTTTATTGGAATGGGAGTTTTCTTCTTTTCTTATTGTTCTAGAGAGGAGGAAGAGGCAATCCACTTACACTTATGTAAGTCTGGAATTGAAATTGTTCCACATAGATGAAGAATCTTTAGTTAAAATGGTTGAGTAATAGCTCAGTTAAATAAGTGATACTTGGTTTCAGTCTTGCTAAGGTTGCATTGCATGCACATAGGGAAATTTTATTTATATCTAGATAAACTTTTGGGAAATTTCTGTGGCAGGGTTTTGTGATTTCGGATTGGAAAGCACTTGACAGACTTAGCGAACCTAGAGGCTCAAACTATCGCCATTGTGTTTATACTGCCATTAATGCTGGAATTGACATGGTATAATTTGGAGCCAAACAAAAAGGAGTCTTTCTTGGATTCATATCTTTATTTACTCTCAACTGACTAAAACATATGCAGGTGATGGTGCCTCTTAGATATAAGCAATTTATTGAGGATTTGACATCCCTGGTGGAATCAGGGGAGATACAAATGTCCAGGATAGATGATGCTGTTGAAAGAATACTGAGAGTGAAGTATGTTGCTGGTCTTTTTGAATATCCCTTCTCTGACAGATCTCTGCTAGATACGGTTGGCTGCAAGGTAGTATTTTTAGAATTCGGCATTTAAGTTATTAGCCTCAATCATAATTGATATGCTCTTCTTGGACTATGAAAAGTTTCTCCAATGTCTCACCACACTGAATTTCTTGGAATATAATTGATTGTTTTCTAGTTCTAAAAATATACCAAGAATTTGTTTTTTAAGAATTGGTATATAAATCAATTGCCCAATTAATTTTCCAATAATTTGTTTTATGTTTGTTTTCTTTGATGAAATAAAATGACATAAACATGAACCTATTAGAATAAGGATCATTGAGTGTGGAGGAAAAGTTCAAAGAGGACGCAATGACGAAAATGCTGGATCTCAGGGTGCTCAAAAACCTTTATGGTAATAGGGGTAAGGTATCCCATTATTGAGCACTTGGACCCAAACCTAGGATCTCCACCTCTCCCTACATCTAAACTAGGCGGCCATGGGGATCCCAATTATCTAGAGCAATAAGTGGCTGCAGTTGTTTGACCTTTTAAATGCAAATTTTATTGCTGTCAGCTGCTGTAGATACTGAATGTCTTATCTAATACTACAGTATTTGTAAAAATCTTTGTTGATTTTCTACCTTTTGTAGATTCACTTAGTTGATTTTCTAACCTTTTATAGATTCACCGTCACCTCGATGATTTTCCTGCAGCTGCACAGGGAACTAGCCCGTGAAGCCGTTCGCAAGTCCTTAGTTCTATTGAAGAATGGAAAGAACCCAGGAAAGGCCTTCCTTCCATTGGAGAAAAATGTTAAAAGGGTTCTTATTGCAGGAACACATGCTGACAATCTCGGATACCAGTGTGGGGGGTGGACACGTTACTGGCAGGGAAGCAGTGGCAGGATTACAATTGGTAAGCAATTATCTCAACCATATTTTCTTCTCCTCTACTAAACCCCACCCCCTTAACTCCCCAGTACAGTTGAGTAATTGGTTTGGAAACTCTAGTTTTGATCAGTTTAAGGAAGTTAGATACTATTTTCAATAACTTTGGCTCCCCTTCGCCATATCCAATCCCCCAAAACAAAAGAGAAAAATGGAAAACATGTGGAGTTCTCTTTTAAATGTTCAACATCTTTGTTTGTTCGAATTTTAACTCCAAGGTTTGATCTGATACCACTACTTTAAAAAGAATATATGGTTCTATTTCTTTTTAGGCACAACAATTTTGGATGCATTCAGAGAAGTCATGGGAGACAAAACAGAGGTGATTTATGAAAAGTATCCTTCGCCAGACACCTTTGCTGGGCAGAACTTTTCTTTCGCCATTGTAGCTGTTGGTGAAGAACCATATGCAGAGTCTGCGGGAGACAATTCGGAGCTAATAATCCCCTTAAATGGAAGTGAGTTACTAAGTAGTGTTGCTGACAGAATCCCCACATTGGCAATCCTGATATCTGGAAGACCTTTGGTTATAGAGCCATGGCTTTTGGAAAAAGTGGATGCTCTGGTTGCTGCTTGGTTACCCGGAACAGAGGGTAGGGGAATAACTGATGTAGTTTTTGGAGACTATGAATTTGAGGGTCAATTACCAATTTAGGACAATCAAACAGCTGCCAATAAGCAGTACTGGAAACAATTCATATGATCCATCGTTTCCCCTTGGCTTTGGATTGACATGCAGCAAGGAGAAACCTTAGGCTAAATGATTTCATGGCCCAGCCCAGCAGTGCCTGCTCTTTTTTTTTTTTTTTTAACAATAAGGGCAAAATCATTTGGTCCATGAGCAAATTTCATCCCTGATTTTGCCATTTTGGACTTGTCCTGAAAGGCTGCCCATCAATGAACTCAACCAAATTGTTGTTGCACTTCAATCTGTCACAGTTTCCAAGTCACAATTATGTGAATGATGTCTGGGGGCCTGTCTCTCCTTTTTCTTGATGTTGATTTATGGTGTTTTCAGTAGCATAAATCAAGTTGACATCTTAGAATGCGTGGATGCATTTCTCAGGATGGAATTGATCCAAAAGAAAGGGTATTTTTGGGTCTTACCTAATAACGAGAAATCTCTGGAACAGAACTGATGCCGCCTCAGATTCTTAACCAAATCCCATACTCCATCTAATAATACTAATGGGTAATGTCCAATGGTATATAAATGTCCCTTCTGTTTTATCATTTTCTATTGTCCTAAGATGCCTCAAAATACATTGTTGTATTCTAATTTGTTTCACCTGAAACAGTATACAATCTTGTAAGGTTTGACTGCACTGATTAATGGTACTGAGATCTAAGTATTACATCTGATTTTTTTTTTCCCTCCATCATATTTTTTCTTTCTTTGAAATGTAACAAAAAACCCCATCATTACAGATCAGTTGTGGGCCAGCTTAGATAAATACCCTCCTGTCAATGTAGCTGCAGATAAGAGCTACACTTACAAACATCAGTTGTTTTAGTTTTATTTCCCAAGCAGAAGCATTATAATAGAAGAATCAGAATAATGTTCAGAAAACAATAGAAACAAGATCAACCGATAGTGTTAAGTTATGACATAATATGTGGTCATAAGGTGCTTTTTTTTTCCCCCATCAACTTGCAGAAAGACTTTTCCTTTAAAAAAAGATGAATCTCAGTTTAGTCAATCCAACTTTAAAAAACCTCAAATTTAACTTAATTGATTTATACATTCAATTCTAGAATTCAAATACTAGCCCTTATAGTTCCTTTCCCTGTGCCAAGCAAGGGGACGACCATCTTGGGTCATGTCCTCCCTGTATTCTTTGCTTGTTGTGTGGGTCTGAATATTACAATATGCCAGCCACTTTGGGTGGGTGCCTTCTGCATAGTAAAAAACAGAAGCTAGTACTAACAAAACACTAAATGACAACTTAAAGAAAAGGTATGAGGAATGGGAATAGCACACGGAATTGAACTTTGATTTTACCATTTGTCATTTATGTTGAAATACAAACACATGAACAAAATAAAGAGCTACAAGAACTTGCAGTAATGCCCTACATACAAATAGTCACATGATTAAACCCACAATCAGATATGGCGACAGTGTCACTGCATGTCAGTGCGGAGTATCTGTGTGCGTGTGTGAACACAGATGGGAAGGGAAAAAGAAATGTAAAGTTAAACAATCATGGCCATGGAGGCAACTAATAAGTTGAATGTTTATTGACATTTATAATTAAGTTACTTTTGATTGATCCATCATCATTGTTGTTTTGAACTCCGTTCAATGCCACAATTGATTCATAAGCAGATTTTTTATGTTTCACTGAGAGAAAAAGGAGTTTAAACCCAACTTGATTAGATGAAGGGAAATGGGGTTACTTCAATGAACTTTATGGATGTATTAGTTCATCATCATTGTTGCTTTGTCTTACTAAATGATCAAAATCATTAGTTCAAATCAGCACTTGATTAGGGAGAAGATTCCTTTTCTTTTCTCAAAGAATGAAAGAAAATTTTGAGGTCAATGGAATTTCCACTATAAAAGGAATCTTTTATTGTGATTAAGGGAAAAGGTGAAGAAACTGTTTTCTACCTGACGAAAAGCTTTAATGGTTTGTCTCCACGAAGGAGCTCATAATTTGAGCTTAAGATTTAGAAACAAGTGGAATCTTTATTTTATTAATCAAGTTGATTTCATCCGTACGCTTAGTATCACAAAATCATGATGATTTCATAGGCTTAACAAGATCAGTTGAGCTCTATGAATCATAGACACATACACGATATATGAATTCTACACCATATGAATGCGAGAACGTAGTAATTTTTAGAAAATTAGATCACGGCTATGACAATAAAAAATATTTTATATATTATAATCATTTGCTAAAAATTATATGAGCAACATTAAGTGAAGAAAAACTGACGATAAACACGATAATAAAATAACATAAAATATCATTATCTGCATAAGAATTGTTTTTTTTTTTTTGTCTCATTTGACTAAATTCAATATGTATTCGACATATCGAAAAGGTCACGCGATTATGCATGTCTGTGCTTTATAGGTTGAGCAAATGGAAGATCAAAGGAAAGAGATATCTTAAATAGCATACTTTAAAAGGGTTTTACAACAAAAGATGAACCACAAATTATATAAATAAGCTAGGAAATCAACAGGGTAATCTGACCTGAATCTTGCTTTTATACGCTATATTCTCCTAGTGTAACCAATAATATATACTTTAAGCAGGAACCTTCCTCTTATGGAAAAGGATCTCTTAATAAAGATCTCATTGGGTTACCAAGAATGAAAGAAGTATTCAAGAATATGATGCTTAAGTTAGTGGAAATCGGAGTCAGCCTCGACTAAGATTTGTAGGTTAGGAACAGTCAAGTAGGCCATCCGAAGTGTACGAAAATGGGGTAGTGCAATAGTCTAAAGAAGTTTGAATAGTGAAGCGGGCAATCTTATACTATGAAATTCCAAAACAAGTGCCCTATGACTCAAGCCAATTTGAGTTCGAGTATCCAGTGGGCTATATTTAACTTTTGTTCACTAAAATAATGGAGTATCTAAACCAGTTCAAAAATGTGCAGTTACCTACCTTGAAAACCTTGCAACTTATAGATTATAACTTTTGCCCTTGATTTCAGGCATAGCAGTAAATTTTGAAGTTTCATGTACTCTTGGAAATTTGGAATCATTGGTTTGAATCTAATGACCAAGATTTACAACATGGAGCTGCCAAAAGTCAACAACTAGATTGATTAACATCTAAAAACGTGAAAACAAACATTTCTAAAATATTTACAACCAGTCATGCCTAAAACAGTCGAAACTTTCAACTTCTGATTGTAGATGCTTATTCGTTAACTTCATTCTTCATGTGAGCCTGCAATTTCAAGTTCCAACCGTACTTGGTGATGCATATATCATGGACTCCAATATTATCTTTGGGTAATCTTCTCTTATGCTTCAAATCATATTCCTAGACTCTAAGACAACTTTATTCATAACAAATATCCAGCTTGTTCTTCTGAGCTCACCACTATCACCACATAACATAGCAATTTGATCAAAGGACAATCAGATTCAACTACAGAATCTTAAATACAAGGGAAATTCATGTTTGAGAATCTCCTTCAAAGTTTCATATTTCACAGTCTAAATTCCTAGCAAAACTCAATCCTATCCCCTCGGGTTTGAAGGTTAAGGACTAAACTCGAGTTCTTGATAATATATTCACATAAAACCATGCACAAAAGACAGCCATGTAAAAAAGCACAAAAGACAGCTAATACTAATCGACTTAAGGAAGACATGGCTTATCTAGCCAAGAGAAATTCGGAACAGTTGTTGTCTCATCCTTGAGGATATTGCTGTGCCGACTGCATCTGAAAAACCAAATTTTGAGGTCCAAAATAAGACTCATGAGCAACACTTCTGTGCAGACTCTGCCCCCGCATTTTTAATCCATAGGAGGGAATCCCATAAGGAGAGGACATTAACATATTTCCTTGCGTTGAATTGAAAGCCATTGTTGCCCCACTGCAAGGCTGATTCCATTGAAAATGTGTTCTGGGCATGGCAGCAGAATTGGGCTGCTGAATGAGCACTGAAGACTGCTCCGGTGAAGGAGCTCCCTTATTGTCCGGTGACGGAGTCCTTGTGTCATTGAGATTGACAGTTGTTATGTCATGAATGCTAGCTCTTCTCTTATCCTTCCCTCCTGAAAGCTGCCTGATGAAATACTTCTGAGCATGACTAGCCACTTGAGTCGGTGTTCTAGTGACAACAAAATTGCGGGAGATATTTCTCCAATCCCCTTTGCCATATTTCTTTAGGCCCATTAGAAACAATCTGTGAAAAATCCATGAACACTCTTGTCAATAAAATGCAAGTTAAACATAAATTAATTAAGCAAATTATCACTCAAACATCTCAACTAAAATCGCTATAATAGATTTATTACATGTTACATATAAAACTGAAAGTATGGCTGATACAAACAGAAAATGAAGGTCATTAAAAGAATTAGTACAATTATAATTTGTCATAAATTGCTAGAATTTTTCACTGTCATTGAACAGCATTTAAATCAATAATATAAGCAGAACAAATTTCAAGGCAAAAACATACTTATGCTCCTCTTCTGTCCAAGGAACCCCCTTCTTCCTCTCCTGCTCCACAGGCCTGCCTGATGAAGATCTCTTTCCACCAAGTACATATGACTGTTTCAATCCATCATAGCCATGGCTATTCACCCAATCCAATGTGAATGGAGAGGTGTTGTATCCAGGAATTGGAACCAGCCCAGCTTCTATACTGCTAACATCAGCTTCTAAGTCTCTATACTGCTTGATTACATCTCCTACCGTCTTTCCCGGGATCATCGCAGCCACTTTCTGCCAGCGATCAGGAGTATCCTTATCGTAGACCGCCAAGGCATTCTCGAATATCTTGTTCTCTGCTGATGTCCATTTCGTGCTCTTACCCTCTTCAATAAACCAATTTGTGCTAGAGAGATAAGATGTCGGCGACAGAATTTCCATTTCCCACTTCATAACATCAAATTTAAGCACAAAATACTACCAAAACATGAAAGTTTTATTCAAACAAAGTTCCGAATTCACTGATCGTTTCAGATGATTGATCACTTTGAGAATGGAATTTCGGTTATAGCATTGAAAACAGGGCAAAAACAGAGAAAGAAACGACAAGGGAAAATGCAGAGGGGTAGGGGGCATCAAAGGAAAAATATCTGCGTTAAATCAGGAAGCATTTGCAAGGAATCAGAATACTTTTTTTCAGTGTGTAGGCAATCCCTGAGGAATCTAGAAAAGACCCACTTCCAAAAGAAAACAAGAATTTCAAAGAAAATCTACAAAATCAAGTGCCATTCAAAGTAAAAACACTCAAATTAAGATCTAAAACAGTGAATTTCCAAAACTACCAACAAAAGAAATGTAAAAGACTAAAAGAGCAAATACCCAGGAATAATTGAAGGAAACTGGAATATGAACTCTCTATATTTTATAACAGAAATGAGAAAATATTTTCTTAATAACTTTTTTTTCTTTTGCTATACTGAGTAGTTTATAACTGAAAACTAACACTGAACTTGAACTTCCTTGGTAACCCCATTAGGCAAAAAGTGAGAAGCTGATCAGGTGAACCCAAAAAAAAGCCTGGAAATGAAAACCCAATTGGGAAAAAAAAAAAACTGAATCGAATAGAGAAGCACCGAGGAAAGCTGAGAAAAGATCTGTTGTTTCTTCCTTTTACACTGAGGAATGAACAATAGAGAAGAAAGAAGCGAAGGAAAAAAAAAAGGGCAAACCAAGCTCAAAAAGCAAAGCTACCAAGCTTCAAGGAATGAATCTAAAATTTGTTAAAATCTTTGGGGGAAGAGAGAGAAGAACCAAATTAGGAAGAGAAACAGAAAAAAGCAGAGGGAGAAGGTGGTGGTCTGTGATTGGAGAGTATGGGGTTATTGGATACTTCAACTCATGAAAAGTTCTTATTAAAATAGACAATACACATTCTCTCTCTTTGCTCTTTAATTTTTTTTTCTGTTACATTATAAATATTCCAATATTTTATGCTATGAAAAAAGATTTAAAAATATCTTCACTTTTTATTTTATTTTATTTTTTAATTTTCAATTTTAAACGTCATCTCCTTTTTTTATTCTGTTTTTTTTATATAAATGATATCTCAATTTAAAAATATAAAATTTTAAAATTATTAAATTTAATTTTTTAAATATAATTATATAAATTAATTAAATTAAATCACAATTTTTATTTTTTTCATCAGATAAGAGATAAGACTAAAAATCTCTCTATTTTTTTTGTTCATCTTATTTTTTGAGATATCTCAAAATTATATTTTTTTAATATTTAAAAGTTTTATTTTTATATTTTAAAATTATTTTTATGATTTTTTATTTTTTATATTAAAAAATAAAAAATTTTAATTTTATAAAATATTTAAAATTTAATATTAAATATATTAAAATAAAAATATTAATTTCATATGATAAATATTTTGGAGACGGAGAAATATGATTAAAACTTTCGTGTGTTCTGAAATTTTTTTTTAATCAGTTAACCAAAAAATCAAAGTTCTCTTTTAACTATTCAGGTGTAAAAAAAGTCAAAACAGGGTAGGATTAATCATTGAAGACCACCTGTCTGCCCAACTATTAATTCCACAACACACTGCACTTCCAAAACCAGTTTTGCTTTTGTTACTAAAATTTATTCTCATTTCAATTTTGTAAAAGTTGAGTTTGAACTTTCTTACGTAATACTTACGATAGTTCCTATATTTATGTTATATTTGATCGATATTAAATATATATAAAATACAAAATTTTTATATTATAATTTATGTTTAAATATAATATATATTTTAATATATATATATGATTTTATTAATTTTAAATTATGTAACTTTTATAAAAAAAATGAATGTAAATAGGCTTGTGGCATTTTAAAATTAAAAAATAAAAAATAATGTAAAATTTTTTTAAATACTTTTAAAAATTAAAAATTTTATTTTTTTCAAGATATTTCAAAGTTTTCTTTAAATTTTTTTAATATTAAAATTAATAAATCCGTTATAATATTTTTTTATATTATAAATGAATATCTCCTAAAAATTCAAAATCAGCATTACTTTTATTTTTTTTCCTATTTTTTTATGATGCCGAACATGGTGTTGGCTGCCTATTTACATACAAATCAATCAAATAGTAGAAAGTTAAAAAAAAATACATTTAATAGCAAACTTTATTTAAAAGTAAATAAAAAATAAAACTATTCATCAGACCAAATCTAAATGAATTTTTATTTATATGCACAACTTTAACTAAATAATAACATATTTTAAGAAAAAAATGTAAATAACAGACATGAAACAGTATTTATCTTGTAAGACAAATTAAAATTTTACCCGAAAAAGAGCAAAATTTCATATTACCCAATAAATAATAAAACAAAAAGGACGGAAAAGAAATGGTGGGGGCTATGGTCAGCTTCAATGGGTAGCCGCCAAAAGAACGATCGGATCAACGGTGAAATTACATATGGCTACTTGATTAGTGGGCCCTAGCAAGGTTACAACACTTTCATTCGGCAGTCTCCCACATATTTGTACAGGTTACAATCTCAAGAAGGGAGAAACCGGTACCCACCGACATCAGAAGCTGATTGTGACAGGTGGGACTATACGATTGGTTAATGCAAGGTATCATGTACGCCAAGTCGTAAGTAACCAAGGTCGAAATCGATACAATGAGCTGGATCCACGTAGGAAGTTAGAAAGTGTAACTAGTAGGAGCAATCGCAGGAGATTAGTTGCAACAGTGATAGGATAATTTATGTCTTTGTGTGATTAAAATATTAAAATTTATGTATTTTTTTAATATTGTATATAAAATTTATATTTACATAAAAATATAAAATTTATTTTTTATTTTATTAAATATATATAATAATTATTAAAATTTTAAATTTTATTATTTATATTTATTATTTATATTATATTATTATATCATATTTTAAATTAATTTATTTTTTTGTAATGTCGATTACTTAATGGGTTAATTTAATGCATTATAAAAACAATTTATAATCGTTTAGTTTAATTTTTTTTTCTAATTTATAAACTTAAAAAATATGAATATAACTTGATGGAAAAAAAAAAATCATGCCAAAACTAAGTAGAAATCTCCACATGGCGCGTGGATGACGCGCTAACAATGTCGGTTCTGCCCAATTATTTTTTATTTTTCACCTCCATCCTCTCTCCTACGAGCGCTTAACCAATACAACCGAAGCGGTCCCCTTCAGATGTGACCAACTGCTCCACTGCTATTGTCTTTTTGTCGAGCCTACCATCCCATCGGTCATTGTTAGAATAAGACCTCTAAAAAAATTCCTCTCCCTTTTTTACCCATTCTACCCTTCTTAATTCACAATAAAATTTAGGTTAAAAATTAAAAAACCCATGAAATATTTATTTTTTAAATAAACTTTTATATTTTTATTATATTAAGTTTTATTATTTAATTTATATTTAAATAAATTATTATTTCAAAAAATTATTTATGTTCAAAGTTATTTAGATTCAAATTAAAATTAAGTGGTTATTTAAAAATAAATTAAAAATTAATTATTTTTTAATGTAATTTAAAATCAAATTTTTATTTGAATGCAAGTAAAATATAAAAGTTATTAGCAACAAAATAAAATTTTATTTAAATAAAATAATAAATTTTAAAAGTATTTTTATTTAGCCTAAAATTTAACTCTAGTAAGGGTATTCTGGTACTTTGATTATTTTTTTCACATGCTTGTGGCCCATACTTTTCCCAAATTAGACTTTCAAGTGGGCCTAAAACGCTAAGCCCATAAAAATGTAGGGGATTTGCAGGTTAATTACAATTAAAACTTAAATGATTATTAGCTTTATTTGTGAATGGGGGTGTATTTGGTAGTACGTACCTTTCTTATTTCTTTGTTCCCCTCCACGAATTAGCTTTTAATTGTCCTTAATAATTGGAGAGCTTGGATTATCAAAGCATCGGTGGTGCATTATTGGTGGCTAGATTTCATTTGGAAATTTAGATTCCTCATTTCTCATTAAATATTTTTCAATAATATTCAACGAAATCATCAAGATATGTCGTCACTTATTAATTTAGTCAATGAGTTTATAAAAACATCTTTAAATGGTGATATTTAATAATTTTAATAATTTAATATTTTTTATCTTTAAATTAATATATTTAAAAATAATAATATGAAAACTCTTTAATTTTGTAAGAAGAAACTGTTGAGGAGATGGTTTTCATTAGATGAAAAATGTGGTTTTATAGAAAAAAAAAAAAGTCTAACTAAACTTAAAATTGTTGAAGAAAAAAATAGCATTGTAAAGAAACATTGGAAGAGGACAGAAAGTGACAGGTTGTTGCTAATCGTTTAAGAATATTTAGACACAATTGTTTGAAATATGCACTCGAAAACAACAAAATGGATAAAGAAATAGTGGCATCCATCTTTTTTTTTTTTTATTGTGTGCTAATTTTGACTTTAGATTTCTAAATTTCTTTACAACTTCAAGGAATTCCAGTGTGGTTGAATAGATTCTTGAATGAATCCCACATGCATGCATTTCTCATTGATCCATCCCTATCCTTCTTCTATTTTACTCTTCCACATTCTTTTAAATTCTTTAGGAGAAAATTTTAACTTTGAAAACAAAATGTAAAGAATTGTATTATAGTTTTAAAATTTATTTAAGACCTATATATATAAATTGATAATATGATCAAAATTATTCTTGAATTTTGTTTAAATTGAATTTTTTTTCAAATAATTTTAAAAGTTTATTTTACATCTTGATTTGATATATTTAAAATTTTATTTTAAAAATTATTATTTTTAAAGCTCAAATTATTTTATTAATTTTAGCTATACTAATTGCATCACTTATTAAATTTTAATTTATTTTATTAATGTCAAATGAAATTTTAAGATAATGAATAAAAAATTAATTATATTATTTTTAATCAAAATAAGAGTTTACTAAATATAAATAAATGTTAAAAAGATTAATTGATTACAAATGAAAATAAATTGATTAATTCCCATAAAAATAAATTTAAATACAATTTTAATTATAATTAAAAAGCGTTTTTAACCTTTTAAAAAAGTAATAAGGTTATTGCCATCGATCCGGTGGCATTGATTTAGCGTGCCACGTGTAAGATTTTGTGATTTTGGGTGGCTACTTAGGTGGGGCCGGGCCACATCATCATCCTTTATAATGGCACCTCGAATTTCGCACCAAATTCAATGATAAAACGTGTCCATCGACTTGTCAAAAACACAACAATTTGCCCTCTCATAATTCAGATTCCATGCTGAAAAATGTCAATTCTATAATTAAAAAAAAGGACAGACGTTAGAAGAGAAAACCAAATACGTGTTTCTTTTGAACTACAATTCCAGATGGGATTTTTTTTTCAGCAAGTGAAAATTTTATATTATTTAAAAAAACAAAAAGAAAATTTTAAGATTTTTTTAAAGCTTGATATTTATATTTACTATTTGATTTTTTTCTTTAAATTTTATTATGAAATAAATATGTAGAGGAAAAAAGTAAATTTGTAGTTTTATTAAAATTGAATAAATAGTAGAAATAAATAACCCATTCATGTTATATTTTTTATATGTATAAAAATAAAAAATTAATAACAGAAATAACAACCAAAAAAGGTCTAATCCAAAATGTGATAAATTTTTTTTTTCTATTTTTCCTTCTTTTTACTACTATTTATTAAAGATATTGAAATTTCCTCCAATGGTTGGTAGGGTAAATTTAAATACTAATTTAAAATATTATATATGTCAACAATCACCAACAAACTAAACTTGTCTTTATTTAAAAAAAAAAAAAACGCAGAAAAGATTTAGCAAGTGCTTAAAGGTTTGAAGTTGTGTTGATAACCAAAAAAAAAAAAAAAAATAGACGTTGAATTCGATAATTTTATATAATTATTTTTAAAAAATTAATAAGTTTGAAGATTAAATTTAAGTATTTATATTTTTTATTTTCAAATTACGAAATATTTTATAAAATAAATGCTTTTGTTGTGGGTAGTCTATAATAAAGACAAAATTTTGTTATGCAATGGATTAATCACTAATTCAATATTAAGAGCTCCAAACAACAAGGAAAGATTCACCATTAACTTTTAAAAAGTTAGACCATTTTAATTAAAAAATGGTTTAATAACAATCTTTTAATATTAAGCCATTCACTAAGAACATGTGAGAGTTTAAGATTAATAATAACAATAGGTCGAATTTTTGCTTGCATTGAATTCGATTTGATTTTATATATATAATAATTGAACATTAGTTGATTTAATATTATATAAAATTATATTTGATTTAATTCAACTCGACTTAAATTTGATAAAATATTATTTTTAAATATAAATATAAAATATATATTAAATTAAATAATTAATTAAAATTAATTTTTATATATCGGATCGAGATGAGTTTGTCTAAAATCCGACACCAAATTTTTTACTATTTTCCTACTCATAACCCAATTTTCGGAAAAAAAAAAAACAACTTTAAAAAATTAAATTAAATTAAAACCCATTAAATACAAATTGAACTGTCTTCTCTATTTAGAATAAACCTCAATGACTCATTATATATAGTATAATTTAAGCAGGGGTGTCCATATTTTTAATTTCTAAATTTAAGTCAAATTGTAATATATAAAATATTTTTGAAGTTGCTTCTGTCACTTATTCTCTACATATTTAAATTTTCTATGAAGATTGCATACACACATTGTTGGAAACAGCAGAAAACTTAATTCACTTAAAAAAGTGTTTTTTTTTTTAATTTGTTAGATATAATTTCTGATGTCGCAATAATATAACAAGTTGGCTGGTTCTCTGTTCACTTTTCTAAATGAGTGGCACCAAAATTTTGGCTTTGATGCTTAAATCAAAATCTTCTACTACTATAAAATACTAAAAATATTTCCTTTTTGGGTGTTGAACAACATTTTGTCTCAGTACTTTGCTTCATCCCCATTGTTAACAAGAGTTTAAACCAATTTCATTCATATTCAACGACAGCAACTCCAGTGTAAAGTGCACAAATAATTCATCAATTCCCATTTGTCTTATATATATATATTATTGTAGTTCAAAAATAAAAAATAATTATGGTGACATTTGAATGCATTGTACATTCATAGAGGTACAATTAAATTTCAATTGTTATCATATAAATTCAAATATTAATTATAATGATATTCATTCAATATAAAATTTTCATTAAATTTTTTTTAATTATAATTATAATTATTATTATTTTTAATTTCATTGAAATCAATTTTATTATCTATTCAAATAAACTTTGCATATATTAAAATTTAAAATTTAAACTTATTAATTATTGTGATTATATGAAGTAATGAATTAAATCTCAAGTTTTATCTTTCTTTTATTCATATGATAAGCTGAGTGCCCTTAAACTTGAAAAATAAAAGGCACATTGACCCTTCGATGAAATTAGGAGGTGGGTGTTGGAAAGGGATCAATGATAATGGTGGCGAGGGGGAGAAAGCGACTGCAAAATATTTATGTGATATAATAATAATTGAAACCACCAACAGTATTTGCTTTCCATTAAGGGAAAGATTCCTTCTCAATTTGTTGTTTCATAAAAGTCCAAAAGTGAGACAAGTGTGATTGAGAATTGAGATTTTGAGGGCAGTGGCCTCAATACTGGCAGTGTCCGATCTAGGCCTCGTGCCGCTGCTTTCAACTTGCAATAATTTTGCAGTCTAAGAAGGACGAGAAAAAAAATAACTATGAATTGATTTTTTTGTTCAAAATTCAAAGTAATGAATTGATTATGTGCTATTATTTTCAAAGATGATATTATTCATATGCATAACTCTATGCATATTAGATAGTATAGTTCCTAAATGAAAGATAAGAGCCAAATGCTGAAAATATGGTACTATGTGAAACAGGGTCATCTCCACGAGTCTATGCTGCTGGTCCACTGCCACGAAAACTCAATCGAATGACGTAAAAATAAAATTTTTAATGAATTATTTGTGAATATATTTAATTTTTATTTGTTTAGATTTATTTATTAAATTTAATAAATAATTTTAAATAATATTTTTATATTTATTTATTAAATGAATTGATTATAAATAGAGATATGTTTGATTCATTTATATTTGTAAATAAAATTTTTTAAAATTAATTTAAAACTCATTTATTTATTATTTATTTGTTATTTGTTTACTATTTGTTTATAATAGTATTGTTAAAATTATATTTTTATATTTTTTTGAATTCTATTTAAGTTTTATTTATGTTTGTTTGTATTCGTTTAAAATTTATTTATTTAAATTTATTTGATTATAATTTTTTTATTATTTATGATCATATTTATTTATATATATTTATATACATATTCATTTAATGTTTACAAATAAACTCGTTTAACTTAATTAAATTTTATATAAATAATTTATTATTTAAACAACGAACAAAAAACTTTTTTTGAACATGAATTAAACAAAAATAATTTTAAAAATAAATGAATAAATTATAAATATATATTAATTCGTTCATATTCGATTCGTTTACATTCCTATCATCAGTGCAGCGAAGCCCACTAACCAAAGGCTTACGTCGTTTATGAGAGCCCGCGTTTCCTTTATTGGGCTTGAGGTTTAAGAGTCTTGCCTTCATTCTGCAGTGCTTAGCCGAATACCCAGATCAGTTCACCACAAAGCCCAAACTTTTGGTGCCCAAGAGCTTTCATTAGTAAAACTAATATTAGCTTTCTCTCTTTTTATGCTAAATGGAGATAGCTAAAAAGACAAAAAATAAAAAAAATTTTCACTTCAAACAGGATTTGTAAATACAGCATTTGCACAAACTGTAGAGCTCAAACTTGTAGGCCATATTTATGGAAACGAAAATTAAAAAAAAAAAAAAGGAATTTCGGCCGTGTTTTATATAATTAGTGCAACTTTTCTTGGCTTGCTCAAAAGAACTCTTCTTATTAGTAGTAATTATTAGCTTTCAGCCGCTCTATAAATTCTCCATTTCTTTATTTCTTCTGCTATATCTCCACTCCTCGTCGTTTTTGTTTTGGGATTTTTCTAGCACTTAGGGAGGTCAGTAGGAGGTGGTAGGAGAGATTCATTTGGGCCTTTGCCGTTGTCCACAACAAATGCCATTTTAAGTCCCCAAGTCGTGTGCACTTCCAAATGGCAATGCATGAACCAAACTCCTGCAAAACAAGAGAAAATTTATTTAGGAAGTACTTTTTTTTCACCTGGATCCTACTAGAAAATTAAAACATGACCTTCCAACCTGGATTGTCTGCCCTGAACCTTATAGCAGTCCATCCACCAGATGGAACTCCAACTGTGTTCCTCTCAACAGGATCAACAAGATTGAAGTTTTTAGGATCCTTTTTGGGGTTGAAATTCCCCAATCCCCTTCCAACCTCAAAGAAATTGAATCCATGCAAATGAACAGGGTGGTTCTCGGGGACAATCATCCCTGTATCTTGCAAGACTAGCTGCACGGTGTCGTTATAAGCAAGTCTGTACAGTTTTGTTCCTTGTTTGGTCGCAAAGTTTGTTAGTTGTGTGCTTGTATAGTTAAATGGAATAGGAGGATTGCCAGGGAAATCACTAGTGAAAACTCCATTTATGTTGAAGAAATGGGCTTGAAGTAGAGCGATTTTTGGCATAACAAAAGTAACATTGTTAACGGAAGCCACAACACGGCTTCCATTAACACATGTAGAACAAAGCTTAATGCCAAGGCCAACGGTGAAGAGAAGGGAATGGTCAATCTTTAAAGGGACATTAGCAGGATATTGTTTAGAATTCAGGCTTCGAAGTGCATTTGTAAAATTTGTTGCCACAGAGGTAGCATTTTTGGGCGGGGTTGATGTGAGAGTGGTGGCAGTACTGGTAAGAGAACCGGAGTAATGTAAGGTGGCAGTGGCAGTCACGTTATCTACTGCAATGGGTGCGTCCATGAAAGGTGAGGCTGCAACCAAATACTTTCCTGCACTACGGTGGGCTTTTAGGAGGACATTTGTGGTCTGCCCTGGGGCTATAACAATGGTGTCTGTTTTGAAGGGTTTCACATATGTGGCATCAACTTCGACAACAGTGAGTTGATGGCCGGCAATCTTGAAGAAGAGTTCTTCATTCAGTGCAGCGTTGATGATTCGAAGCATGTATGTCTTTCCTGGTTTAACTGCCAATGTATATCCTCCTGCAAATTGAGAGAAATATAGGGGAATTGAAAATGAAATTATTGATGGTCCAGCTTGAAGTGTTAATTTAATATGCAAGTCTCTTGTAGCTGAGGTTTTTACCCTGTGAAGGGCATCTTGAGATAGGTCCTGGGTGGCCATTAATGGTGTGAGCATCAGACACATTCGGGGCTAGGCCAGATTTCAAAGCTTCATTAATAACGGCTTCGACATCTGATTTCCACCATTCACCTGCACACAAAAAATTGAATATATGCATAAGTAAACATAATGAAGGAGAATATTCAAGTCATTATCAAAGCTTGTCCTAAGAATTTAAGCGATTTGTTTATGAAAAGGAGCACTATTAATGTTTCTTTTCTTGCTAATTACCTAAGATAACAATCTCTTCCTTGTGGGGTTTTGGGAAAGGATAAGGAACACCACGCTTGGGCAAGATAACTATTACACCATGGACAGTGGCCCTTAGCCATAGGATATGTGCGTGCCACCAAAGTGTGCCCCTTTGGCCAGTGATGGTGAAGTTGTACACAAAGCTCTGCCCTGGTTGAATCGGGCACTGGGTTATATATGCAGGCCCATCTGCCCAACCGGTACGTATTTGCCTAATCCCATGCCTGCTCCGCACAGGAAATCAAGTCCGAAGCCATGAATAAATCATTGATCTCGAGAATTGGTCAATGGTAGGAACTAGGAAGTTTGAACTTACCAGTGGATCGAGACATTGTATTTGACATGGTTCACCACTTTGACAAGAATTGTATCATCCTCTCTAGCAACTAAAGTGGGACCAGGGTAGCCTCCGTTCACAGTGACAATAGGCTTGGTTGAGCACAATCTTGTTGTATTTTTCAACACCACCTGCACATTTTTGCATAACAATAATCAATGAGATAATTTGTTGAAATTGGAATTGTTTACGGTGGTTACGGACGCCAAACTTGGTGGCTACAATATCGCCAACATTTACTTTCTTTGCTTTGCCGTTCAATCAAGATCATTTGTTAGTTCTGATCAAAACTCTTTGATGATGAATTTTCTTCTGTTATAATTTATACAAACTCTAGATCAAAAGCAATTTAATTTCATTCACTAATTAAAGAGAAGTGCTTTTATTGGTTTTTTTTGGTGGAAAATCATCGCAGGTGTGCTTTGTTTTGATAGCTTTCGGCTGTCGTCTAAGACAAGATAATATGTTTTCAGTGTGTGGTTGGTTAATCGTCTTAGCACGTAGAAAATCCGCACTTGGAAATTTTAAAATTAGCACGTTAAGCACGATAATAATTAACAAAAAAACAAAAAAGATGAATACTAATCATTGAAGAGCAAAACATGCATGAGCATACAATTCAGAATTAAAACACATGAAAATGATCAGTAAAGTTGACAAGACTTTCGACCTGAAATATATACCACGTGAGAACGCCAATTTAGTTGCTAATCAAGAAAAAAACTCGAATTTGTGGCAGAAGTACTTGATCTTTAATTATTCATCATCTTTTCATGCCATGGAGATTGAAGAATATTGGTGGGTATTTTCAAATATTTGCACTGAAAAATGTTTCATCGTAAACCAATGCGTATGCGCATTATATCAGATCAAAACACCAATGTTAGAGGAATTTAAGCTTGACTTCCCTCTAAGAAATCAGTTTGAATTTTGTTTTTCTGAAGCAGTTTTAACTGTATTAATTCATGCAAGCCTCACATATCAAATCTCTGTACAGAAAATTTCTCTAGGGCCATCAGCGGTCAGCCTATTCCATGTCTATTAACTAGCTAGAAATTATACCATTAGCAATGATGGAGGATAAGCTAACAGAGACCACTATGTCCTTTACCGCTCCTGGAAGCTGCTAGCTATGCACTCAAAGGGACGCTATACCATTGAGAAAATTAAGTACAACTTACATTCAACTTGTAGTGCCGAACCATGCACTCGACTGATGCTGGAAACCATAAGCAAGCTAAAAGCATTAGGATTCTAATCCATGTTGCCATCTCCAATAGTTGTCTCTACCTCTCTCTCAATGCCAAGCCCAAATTACTATTTTTTTTTTATCTAATTGGTGCACTCAGGCATTGAAGACAAACTCAAACTTATAAAGAGGCAAAATCCGAGTCTGGCCTCTGCTGCCAAGTCGTTTTTACTTAGTTAGGTGGAAATGAAGAATGCTTGAGAGGGAAGGGGGCAATGTACGAATTGAAGATATAGGCAGAAAGTTCTGAGAGATTTCTTGTGTATCACCCAAAGTAGTTACCTATCAAACTAAGACACATTTTGAAGCTAAGCTAGTTGAGCACCTGATGCCATTTTTCAATTGACTTGGTGGTCAGCCATGGGTTGGTCCAACCGTATGGGGTAAAGTACACCCGATCTCAACCACAATGTTGATAGATTTTCAACCCCATTGAGGTAAAGCATACGACAAAAGCAACAAGCAAAACAGAAAACCTGCTTGTTCTTTTCATTTTTTGCTTTGGCTTTTTACCCTTTTGTGATCATTAATCAGTAAAAAATTTAAGCATTTGATTGGCAGATTAGTATAACAGAAATCTCCGAATACTAGTAAGATTAGCCTTCATTGAGTCATTGCCACTAGTCTATTATGATGAGAAGCTTTTATCAAATATGATGTGAGGTATGAATAATAGTTGAATATCACCACCACAAAACTGAGATTTCATTGGAGTTTCTTATTTTTTGGGTTTTTTTTTTCTTGGCAATGATGCTGCATAATTAAAAAAAAAAAAAAAACATTAGGCAAAAGTTTACTCTAAAAGGACAACATTGCATATCTTTTTTACTTTTTCCCTTTGTTATAATTGAAACCATGGAACATGTTTAAATTATTGTTAGCATCACTTAGGCATAAAATTTTATAACATGCATTATAATTGTTCTCTTTTTAAGGCAAAGTTTGCATATCTTTTCCTATTTTTTTTTTAATGGGGAGTGGCGGAGGGCAAGCGGCCAACATCCTTTAGAACTATTTGGTGATAGAATAAGAATTTTAAGGAGAAACAAAGTGATCAAATGTTGGACCACTTCCAAACTGAGAAAAAAATATTGTCCAAATTAACAAGGATTATGAGTAAAAGATCAGCTGTGTTTTTAAGCATTATTGTCTACACTTACTGTAAATAATTTTTTCAACTCAAAATAAAATCAAAATTTTCCTATTTAAAAATGCATTTTCGAAATTTGTTTTAAAAATTTTCATATCTATAAGGCTTTAACGCTATTTTGAAATATTATAAAAATTCGTTACGATATATATAGGTATTTAAATTAATACTTGTGAGATATTTTTATCAAAATAAAATCGTAAAACTTTTATATTGTAAATTATAGACACGATGACATCTGAAAAAATAAATGATTATTACATCTCTTTAGAACTGTAACAGCATGCACTATGATATGTTGAAAGCTAGAGGAGATTTGGATAAATAAAAATAAAAATATATAAATTAGTGTGTTGAAAATTGGATAATTGTCACTTCAGCTATTTTTTTCAATGTAAAATTCGTAATTAGGTTATTTTCCATGAATTCGATGAACCCCTTGGCCATGGAGAAGGAAAGTAAGTGGGAAAGGGTGGGTAGTTGACAGATAAAAAAAAATGGTTAACCCAACAAAACACTTTAGTTAGGGATGCCTTTCATTGACTGGACTTTGTTTTCCAAAGGCTAAAGCTTCTGATGCTTAGAGGTCAGTGGCAACAGCTCATCCAACCTTTGTTTACTTTAAAATATTCCCCTAACATAATTTATTAATCACATTCCGCAGCCATATATATATATAAATGTTTTCTAAACTAAGCTTAATTATATTTGTATTTCTTGCTTATACTAAATTAATAGGAAAAAATAATGATTTCTTTCTTAATATTATTTTTGTAGCATAATTTTTTTAATTTTTAATTTATTTAAAAAAATTTTACCCTATTATTTTTTTGATTAAAAAAAGTATTACGTGTATAAATTCTCTTGAACAGATAATTTTTAAATACCACTTAATTTAAAAAATAATCTAATTGTAGCAAAATTTGTTGAATTTAAAATATTATATTGTTTTGTTAGACATTCAAGATCATTGAAGAAAAGTCTGGCTGATCTTTCTTTTATTATTCTTCTATTGAATCGGATTTCAAAAAACAATAATTAAGAATTAAAAACCAAAATCAGATATGTTTTCATTTTTTATTATTTTTAATTGGCAATTGCAAAAGGCTTTTGAAAAAGGTCAAGTTGAGCAGGCCCATTTTGAATGAACTAGACCTCTTTTTATAAAGGACCAATACCTTTGCCACATTAAATTTTTTATTAGGCCCTAAACTTTATTTTTTTTTCTGCCAACACCCTAGAAAAGTTTAAATCAGTTTTTAATACTAGTTATTTAAAAAAGAAAAACCAGAATTTAAAATTTTATTTCTTATAATAATGTAATTAGTCGACATGGGTAATTTCATAATTTAGATTAGTAAATAAATAAAAATTTTTAAACGGACATTTGGAGATAAATATTATTCCAATTTTATAACTAGAAAAATTTTAAAAGGGCTAACCATATTGCATTTATCATTGGGAACTAAGGGAAGTGTTAACTAGTGACTAATGGCAACGTGAAATTTAAGAAAAAAAAAATTATAATTAATGAGTTGTGTTCTTTTGAAATTGATGAACACAATGCATTAAATTAAAATTTTTTCTTGAAATATAAAATGGCTAACCCGAATCCCAATCTTTGATAATTTTATTATCATTTAATTATTTTCATACGGTCCATTCATCGATGCAAAATATCACAATATGATAAAATAATCAATTAAAAAAACCTCTAACTCTAATTAAAAATTTATTAGGTTTTTTAGGAATAACACCTTAAATTGCAAATTTCATCATTTTTATCTTTTGCGAAATATTTGCATCTTAACAATTTAAAATAAAATTTTAAATACTTAAATATTATTTAATAGATAAAAATTGAAGAAATTATATTTCATTTCATGTCCTGAAATTGTATTAAATAAATTCAATTAAAATTGATATTTTTCTATCATGATTATCATCATCATTATTTGAAGAAACATAAACGGAAGGGTTACTTGCAGGGTTGGAGATCAAATATCATTTTCTGTCTATAATTCTATAATCAAACATAAAAAAAAAAGAAAGAAAAAATTATTGGAAGTGAAATATGGTATTGATCAATGTTTGAGTTTTGCAAGTTATGTTGGAAAAAGACTCGCCTAGCTAGACAAAATGTTGCAAGACAATTAGCCTATGTTACCTAAAAAAATCTTATTTATATCTCATGCAAATATCCAAATTTAAGCCGTTCTCCTCATCTCCTAGATGGCATTTTAGTGTGAAAGGCTAGCTATGTCCAGTGTGTACGTGTGTATGTAGCTTTCATGTCATTGATAAAAATTTCAGGCATTTATTTTTTCATTAAAAAGTTAAATGAAAAGTACTAAAATTTTAAATATTTATATATTGAGTGAATGAGCGTATATGGCATTTTGTGATGAATAATTGGTTTCTTTGATAGAAAATTTGTACATACATCAAGCTTGTCATTTTGGAGAGAAAATCAAAGTAGTGGCTTGGGACTGCTATTTTGTTCTCACTAATATTTGTTTGTGAAGTCAGTCCAAATATGTTCATATTGTAATTAATTGGAGCAATGATTCATGGAAAGAATCTTTAATTGGTTCTGAGAAGAAACCGAAAGCGATTTATATAACTTTCCCAACGTGACGGAGATGTAATAAGTGAAAGCTTTAGAAACAGAATTTTAATCAATTTATGTGGAATAAATTATATTGGAATTGAAGCAAAGTCAAAGTTCATGAGCTGTGGGCAATGGCATTTGGAAGCATATATATAGAGAGAGAGGTAGTTAGGAGTGGAGACAATTCCTTGATGAACACAAGGCTTTCCCATCGAAAACAAAGCTACCTGCTCCAGTCTTTCCGTCATAGAAGAAAGATTCGCCGAAATTAAGCCTCGTTTATTTCACAAGACTTGAGCCATAATAAACCATTGTTCCAGGTTGTTTGAAACTTAAGGTAATTAAGTACTACTGCAGGCTGCACTGTATGTTTTTGTTCTTTCACGTGCTTGACTGATTTTTCTATTGTAGGAAAAACTGCCATGATTGGCCAAGCTCTAAGTTTTAGCTGGCCAATTTTATTTTTTTGGACTATGAACAAGTCCACTAGACTACTGTTACGTATTTAAATTTGTCACATCAGATGGACCATATTGCGGTCCATCTGTTTTTCTTGTGAAAGCGAAAAGGTGGACTTAGCAAAAGGGTGGACTTGAGGGCTGCTTCGTGATGTTCCTCAAAGTCTACTTTGAAAACCATCGTCAAATTCTTGGAGCCAGCACATTTGCTTTCTGGACATGTATGTCTTTTTGTGCATATTCCCACTGTGAAATGAATCTACCCTCTCATCGTTAAGTCATCCTTTGCTCTTTATGCAGAGTTTTCACATTTTAAAGTAGACTAGGAAAGTATAGACTATAGTGGGGCCCAGCAGATGTGATCACAACCCCACGACATTTTAATAATAGCTTGATCCAAGTTTTAATATTCAAGAGCAAATTCTATTGCCCCTGAAATCACGAGGCAGACAGCTTCTCAGGAAGCAATATTGCGTGATGCTTAGGAGCTTCAGATCTGCTCTATGGTGAAGTGAAACTTGGTGTGTGGATGTTTGAACTTTATCTTCTCTTTTACAGTATTAATCTTCTTGATTTTTGAGGTATTGATATACTCATTTCACTGTTATTTCAAGGATATTAGGTTAAATTGATGTATTGGTTTAGGCCTTCTTGGTCTTGAATCTCAATAGCTGGGATTTAGCAAAAAAGTTTTTTTTTTAGAAATATTAGTAGGTATGCATTTATTGAGTCTCTGTATGCTGACTTTCTCTGGAGTTTGTTGGCTAAGTACAACCATGATTCCTTTATAATATAGGCTTCAATCTCAAGTTCTGAGTCTTTCTGTTTCTCAGCGGATTCCAAAACCACGTGTAAGCAGGCTTAGATAAATTTCTGGAAAGCAATGGAAGAAGATGATATCTACACAAAAGATGGGACTGTGGATTACAAGGGAAATCCTGCTAATAAGAAGGAAACTGGAACCTGGAGAGCCTGCCCATTTATCATAGGTAATCATAGAAGCTAGTAGTTGAAATTAGAAATTAAAGCTTACTTTGGCATTTATCAACAGGAAATGAAGGCTGTGAAAGATTGGCATACTATGGGATGAGTACCAATCTGGTGCTTTATTTCAAGCATCGGCTAAATCAGCATAGTGCAGTTGCCACTAAAAATAACCAGAACTGGGGTGGCACATGCTACATTACACCATTAATTGGAGCATTTCTGGCTGATTCTTATCTAGGAAGATATTGGACAATTGCTGGTTTCTCAATCATCTATATAATTGTACGTTTGACTCATCTGATTCTTATTATATACTTGTAATTGCATCTCTTAAAGAATTTTGTACTACCAGAATCACAACATAAAAACCAACTGAAATTGCCGGAAAAGAAAATTTGGCCTAAGTTTTTTAAGCGACATTTTCTGTGAAATCTGTACCTTGGTATTTGAGACAAAATTATTTTACGTTATGAACAGGGAATGACACTTTTAGCATTGTCTGCATCAGTCCGCGGCATAAAGCCAAGATGTTATGCAGAAGATAACTGCAATCCAACAGAAACACAAAGCGCTATGGCCTTTCTAGCGCTTTACCTGATAGCACTAGGAACAGGAGGAATTAAGCCTTGTGTTTCATCATATGGAGCTGATCAGTTTGATGACACAGACGAAAAGGAGAAGAAACACAAGAGTTCTTTCTTCAATTGGTTCTATCTTTCTATAAACATTGGTGCTCTTATTGCGGCTTCTGTGCTTGTCTGGGTACAAGATAATGTGAGCTGGGGATGGGGTTTTGGCATCCCTGCTATAGCCATGGCAATAGCTGTCTGCTTTTTCTTTTCAGGTACTCGTTTGTATCGAAACCAAAAGCCTGGAGGCAGCCCTCTCACACGCCTGTGTCAGGTATTGGTGCCATCCATCAGGAAATATAAAGTTGCAGTACCTGCTGATAAGTCTCTTTTGTATGAGACAGCAGATGCAGAATCCAATATCAAAGGAAGCCGCAAGATTGACCACACAAATGATCTCAGGTCAGCGTCTGGACTTTAATCTTAAATTTGGAAATGAATTAGAGCCAATCACTTAAAAGAATTGAAGAAAAATTTGTTCATTTATTAATTAAGTGAAATAAGGTAGGAAATATGAACTCATTAGCTTGTCTGAGTTTAAATAAGAATGCAGTCGCCATAGATTAAATAATTGTTTGGTTACATATTCAAACTGTTGCTTTAGTTCCTTACCTCTGGGCTATGGCCGTGATCTTCAGTTTCTTTGACAAAGCCGCTGTGGAAATTCAAACAGACCAATTAAAGGGCTTAGTAAATCCGTGGAGACTTTGCACAGTTACACAGGTTGAGGAGCTGAAAGCTATAATTCGGTTGCTTCCCATATGGGCCTCTGGGATCATCTTTTCTACAGTTTACAGTCAGATGGGCAACTTATTTGTGTTGCAAGGTGAAAGAATGGATACTCGCGTTGGTCACTCTAACTTCAGGATCCCACCAGCATCACTTTCCATCTTCGACACTCTCAGTGTGATCTTTTGGGTGCCAGTCTATGACAGAATCATTGTCCCGGTGACAAGAAAATTCACCGGTCACAAGAATGGCCTAACTCAACTTCAGCGGATGGGAATCGGCCTCTTCATATCAATATTTGCCATGGTAGCTGCAGCAATTCTGGAGCAGGAAAGACTGAAAATAATCAAGAGGCACAACTACTATGAGCTAAAGGAAATGCCTTTGACCATCTTTTGGCAAGTTCCACAGTATTTCCTCATAGGGTGTGCAGAGGTTTTCACATTCATCGGACAGTTGGAGTTTTTCTATGAACAAGCACCTGATGCAATGAGGAGTTTCTGCTCTGCTCTATCACTCACCACTGTTGCTCTTGGTAGCTACTTGAGCTCTCTACTTGTAACCATTGTCACCAGCGTGACTGCTAAGAATGGGAAGCCCGGGTGGATACCAGACAACCTAAATTATGGTCACGTTGATTACTTCTTCTGGCTCTTGGCAGTGTTGAGCGTGCTAAATTTAGTCGTTTATCTCTGGATTGCCAAATGGTACACATATAAAAGGGCAGTGGGTACTCTTCGTTGATTGGCTTGTTGAATCAACTGTAAATTATTCTCTCGCCTGCTAAAGAAGAATTAGAGAATTCCCCCCCCCCCCCCCCCCCCCCCCTTTTATTATTATGTATGACATACAGTCTCTTCATGTAATATACAAGGAAACATGGTGAAAAAGGAGAGCTATGTTATGACAAAGCAAAAATCTCTTCATTTCCTCTTTTCCACCCATGGCAGTTTGGAGTAGGATTATTACCCTCAGATTTCAATTTTAGCCTGGCCCAAGTTTTTCTTGGGCTGGCCTCAGTGGCACCAAAATATAACCTAAATTTGTCTCATACGAGCCATTGCTCCACGATTCTAGTTTTTCTCTACAATTCCACAGATATTGCTGGGTTCGCCTTTTATACGGCAGTTAAAACTATCAGAGCTAGGCCCAGGTGTCAAACCAAGAAAAATTTTATACCCAAAGATAGGAATCTTGAGGCTCATAAAGCAGGATCATGACACTAGGAGGCTGATTAGACTAAAATATCTTTGTAATGCGCTCTAGGATCTTTCACTTTCAACAACACCCAGTCTCACCCTCTCTTCAGTACTATGTATATTAACAACACCTCCCTCTCACCCCCTCATCTTATTCTTTTTCAACTATTCAAGTCATGCTCCCTTTGAATCTTTATAAAAATTTACACACGAAAGCTGGCTAGGAGAGAATAGAACTTAGTTGGATCCATTTTAGGTGGCTGCTGCAACTTGATCACGATTGAGTAAGATATTTATTCTAGTGTTCCTATCCTTTCCTAGTGCTAAATGCTAATTCTGCTATTCCTGGTTTCATGACACATTTGCTAATTCTCCTTCCTTCTGCTTGAGTGAATTCAGCCAAGAATACGCAGGGTAAGATAAATTTCTTGAAAGTCATGGCTGAGGATGACTTTTACACGAATGATGGAACAGTGGATTACCAGGGAAACCCTGCCAATAAAAAGAAGACTGGAACATGGAAAGCATGTCCCTTTATCATTGGTAATTGTAAAAACAACCAGTTATATTTGGTAATGGGTAATCAAAGATGGATGCTTATCAGTTTAGCATTAATTAACAGGAAATGAATGTTGTGAAAGGTTGGCCTACTATGGGATGAGCAGCAATCTGGTGCTTTACTTCAAGCATCGACTCCATCAGCATAGTTCTGTTGCTACTAGAAATAACCAGAACTGGAGTGGAACATGCTATATCACATCATTGATCGGAGCAGTTCTTGCGGATGCTTTCCTGGGAAGATATTGGACAATTGCCTTTTTCTCAATCATTTATGTCTTAGTAAGTTCTATTCACATGAAAAGGAGATAGTTTGCTTATAATTGCATTTTATACAAAAGCTTGTACTGCAGATGTAATACCTCAGCCCAACTAATAATTGGATTAGATTAATACTAAAGTTCATCAGTTTATTAAGACATTATTTAGTAAAAAAAAAAAAAAAAACTGAAGTATTAGATGAAAGAAAACCTAACTATCGTGAAACAGAAAAGAAATAGAGTTCTTCTTCTTCATCTTCCTTAAGGTTAGAGAATATGAAAAATCAAGTTAAAGATTCACAATCAGAGGCTACATTCAAGTTAATCCCTTAAAGGTGAGTACATGCCCTCTTTTTATTTGAAAAGAAATATCAAATTGATTGCTATTATTTGGAGTTGAAGTTTTGAGAGAAAAACCAAGAAAAATCATGAAATCATTCATTAATCTTGATGATCTATTTTGGTAAATTACTGGGCTTTGTTTATTTCATGTTTTTAAGATTTATTGATGATTATTGAATGGAGTTTGAAGACTGAAAGTAAGGATTTGAGTTTTTAAAGATTGAAGGAGAAATTCTGTTTTTGAATGAGATATTGTGATCTGTAATAATGAATTAAAATAAAATTTTGTATTAATGGATAGATTATTGTTGTGATTATTATATATCATTGGAAAGCATGTTGAATCTAATTTCTAATAAAACAAACGAAAGTCAAATTTGAGTTTTATATGAAGAGTTGTCTAATTTTAACTTAAGGATATGCAGGCTGTAAGATAACAGCATCAGGGTTGAATTACGAAATTTTTTTAAATTTGTATACAAGGATTTACAGATTAAGCCATATATGTTTAGAAAGCTTATTGAGTCTATTTTCCAATGAAATAAGCAGAATTGAATTTGGAGTTTCCTGTAAATAAATATATAATTTTTATTAGAAGGTATACAGGCTGTTTGGCAGCAGTATATGACGTGAATTTCAAAAATTGTTATAATTAATCTACAAGGAATTACGAGGTGTGCCATATATGGTTAGAAAGCTTATTAAGTCTAGTTTCTAACACATTAAAGAGATCATAATTTCGATTTTTATATATTGAGATATGACTGTTTTAATGAAAAGAGGTCAGGCTGTCAGTATTAATTAGTTAAGTTAACCCTTTGTGTAACTTAGTTGATTTTTGTATAAATGGTCTCAAAAAGGGTTGATTAAATTCTGATCTATCGAAATGATCTTGGATAGGCCATTAATTATTTTGGAGGAAAAACTAAGTGGTGGAATCGAATGGAAGTAAGTAGAATCTCACACACTTTGCTTGTTTTCGAATCTATGTATATATATGTGTTTCTAAATGAAAGAATGTTTTATTTCTTTATTTTCAATGTATGAAAATAGGATCAAGCATATGATTATTTTGTGTTTCTCTACATAAATGATGGATCATGCTTATGAATGAAATGAGAAAATGATTTATGTTTAAAGAATGATTTTATGATGGCTACGTTTTTATATCCCTGGGAAGTGGGATCATCGACAGCAGAACTTAGTTCTACGACCCTGGCTAACGGGTAATAGTAGTTAGCGAAAGCCCTGGCTAACGGGTTATAATAATTAACAATGATCATGAGAATGAAATTGTCGATACGGTCAATGTCACGAGTTATAGCAGTGACCGTAGCTAACGATTAATGAATGATAATGATGATTTTAATGATTGATCTATGATTTGGTTTGATTATGATATTTGAATGATAGCATATTTTACAATGATTTATGAAGTGACATATTTTGACATTGATTTATGAATTTATGAAATATTTGACAAAACGATGATCTTGAAATGTTTTGATATTATGATTTGATGAATGTTTTGAATGATCTATATGATGTGTAAAAAAACGATGCTTGATCTGGTAAGTAGGGTGGGCAAAATCACCCGAACCCGTCGGGTTTCGACCCGACCCGACCCCTTAGGGTCGGTTTTTTTTTTTTGAAAATCGGGTATCGGGTCGGGTAGAGTAAAAAAATTTTCGGGGTCGGGTCGGGGTCGGGTTTTGAGCAAACCCGACCCTACCCGACCCGATATATATAAAAAAATTATTTTTTTAATTTTATATTTAATTTTATATATTTTTATATATATTTAATTTTATATTTATATTTAAAATAATATTTTATTAATTTCGGGTCGGGTCGGGTCGGATTTGATTTTATGCGATGTCGGGTCGGGTCGGGTTCGTGTATTAAAAATGAAAAAATTATTGGGTCGGGTACGGGTTCGGGTATTACATATTTAAAATCGGGTCGGGTTCGGGGCGAGCAAAAACCCGCCCCGACCCGACCCGTTGCCATCACTACTGGTAAGGTGTGTGAGCCTATACTTACTGAGCTGTGGTTTGCTTATTTTCCTTTTACTTTTTCTTTACAAATGACTAAGTGATAAGTTTGGTTAGTCTTGTGTGAAGCTAGAAGATGAAATGAAAAAGATTACTTAGTCGTCGAAGAATATGTTGGCCAATGAGATCTTACTAGAATAGTTTTGTATTTTATATGGTTTGTATTTGGATATATAAAGATGTATTATCAGATGGATTAAACATATGGATTTTACTTGGTAGATTATTTTATTGAAGAATTTTAGAATGTTTAAGAAAGAAGGCTTCGTATTACTTTAGAATTTTCTTCAAGGTAATACAATCATCTTACGTCTTGATCTCGGGACGTGACAAAAGTGGTATCAGAGTTTAAGTTATGATCTTTGAAGAATTTTAAGAGGTAGATTATGATTTGTATATTGTGTTGAGATTTTCTTTAAAAGCTTAAGTTATGTTTCTTGGAGATTTTCTAAGAGTTCAGGTTATGATCCTTAAATTATGTGAGATGTTAAGGAGCTTATAATATGATTTTGAGGATTTTCTAAGAACTATGATTATAATCTTTGGAGATTTTTAAGAAGTTAATTTATGATAAGTAGATTATCGATGATTTTCAAAGAATATAGTTTATGATCCTTAGATTGAAAGAGATATTCTATGAGTATGGTTACAATCTATATATTATGTAAAGATTTTTAAGAATTAGATTATAATCTCTAGATAATGTGATAATTTTTCAAGGACATAACTTTGGTCCATAGACTATAGTGGTGAGTATAAGTAAATGATTCGATGAATTTTGAAGTAGTTAAAGTTTTAATGAATTTTGAGAAATCAATGATTCAATGGATTCTTGGTGTAGTTATTTTGTTAATGTTTATATATTACTTTTGGATCTTGTAGTTAAGAGAAAGTGTAATTACTTTGATATAGTACGATTTTATAAGTTGAAAAAATTTTTGACGCCACTTGTAATGAGATATATTTTATAAGTTAAAGGATTATTTAAAAGAACAATTTGGTCGTTGGAGATTCTATGGGTTTGAGAAAAGACTTTTGACTTAATGAGGTTTTGAAATTATTTGACAAGTGTTAAGTGAATCATTGATCAAGGATGAAGATTAGAATAGGAATGTACATTGTTGGAATTAAAAGTATAGAATATTGAAGTTGGAATGAAATGATATGTTGAAATTTTGAAGTAATTATTTATGGGTTATAATGTTTGAGAATTTATCTTGATGGATTTAGTCCAAAATGTTATAATTGTGGTAAATAGCTTTATATATGTAAAGAAGGATGTTCACTTGATTTGATTCTACATTTTTATTAAGAAAGTATTTAAGGTTTAATCATGCGAGTTTAATGTTTGTATAGTTAATTTAAAGTTTGATCATTAAATTCCTATTTAAGGTGTACTGATATTTTTAATGGCTAAAGTGATTAAAATTGTGGTTATCCAAATGATTTAGTAAAGAAGTTAGTTTTAAAGGAGTAATCGATTTTCGAAAAAAATATATATATATGTTTTGGTTAAGAATGATTGTTTGAAGTTTACAAGGGTAAAAGATTGGTTGAAATCTTATAAGTGATGATTTTGTGTACTTGGTGATGCTGAGCATCTATTCAATTTTAGAGAGGTTTGATAGAACTTTTGAAATAATGTGATGCATTTGGCTATTGTTCATAATTATACTTTTGGTGTGAATTCAAGTGTTTGGAGTTCTTATTGGTTCAAACTTTATAAAATAATTTTTTTTTATGGATTATGATGCATAGTTTTTAACTTTGACGTGAAGATGATAGCAATATATTTGGTAAAAAGAGAATTTAAGACATTATGATGTTTGTGGGGATTATGAAGAATCAATTGTTATATGATAATTGGTATATTAAAAAGAACAATATTCGAAATTGAAGACAACTTAGGTAACCAAAGATTTATGTTTGAATTTATATGGTATAAATTTATGGATATGATCTATTGCATTCATGTCATATGTATTCTAGTGGTTAATTGATAGAAAATTTTATGTTGTCGGTGGAAAATAAAAAAAAAATTAAAGAACTATGTGATATCTTTTTGGTAACAAAATGATTTGTTGATATTGTTATTCAAGGTTGTTATGGTTATGAAAACATGGTGTGAAGCATATTACAAGGAATTTTGTGGACACATGCTTTTCTTGTTACAAAATGATGTTATGAAAGTTAATTTGTTTGAATTTTATTGGAAAGAAATATCAGAGTGCGCAGTGGAAGCTTGAGTTGATTTTAAGTTCTAAATTGTTATGCTATTATTAGTTGAGAAAGTGATGAATCTTTAATAAATAAAGAATATTGTCACCTTTGATGTTTAGTGTATATGATGAATCTATGTTAAGAAGATATCTTAGTAAAAGTTATGTGATTGGATATGAGTATTTAGAAATTCAAGATGATATGAGTTTTAACATATTGAAATATTTTTTTTTTCGAATAGTTGATTAGAAAGAACAAGTTTTGAGGCAAGATGATTATTTTTTTTCAAAGTTCAATGAAACAATCATACAACAAGAGATATGATTGCAAAACTAAAGGAATGAGATATGAATGTAAATCAAGTTTCGAGGACGAAACTTCTTATAAGGAGGGGAGAATGTAATACCCCAGTCCAACTAATAATTGGGCTAGACTAATACTAAAGCCCATCAATTTATTAGACATTATTTAGTAAAAAAAAAAGGACTGAAGTATTAGATGAAAGAAAACTTAACTATCGTGAAACAGAAAGAAAATAGAATTCTTCTTCATCATCTTTCTTAAGGTTAGAGAATATGAAAAATCAAGTTGGAGATTCACAATCAGATGCTACAATCAAGTTAATCCCTTAAAGGTGAGTACATGCCCTCTTTTTATTTGAAAAGAAATATCAAATTGATTGCTATTATTTGGAGTTGAAGTTTTGAGAGAAAAACCAAGAAAAATCATGAAATCATTCATTAATCTTGATGATCTATTTGGGTAAATTATTGAGCTTTGTTTATTTCATGTTCTTAAGATTTATTGAATGGAGTTTGAAGACTGAAAGTAAGGATTTGAGTTTTTAAAGATTGAAGGATAAATTCTGTTTTTGAATGAGATGTTGTGATCTATAATAATGAATTAAAATAGAATTTTATATTAATGGATATATTATTGTTGTGATTATTATATATCATTGGAAAGCATGTTGAATCTAGTTTCTAATGAAATAAACGAAAGTCAAATTTGAGTTTTATATGAAGAGTTGTCTAATTTTAACTTAAAGATATGCAGGCTATAAGATAACAACATTAGGGTTGAATTACGAAATTCTTCTTAATTTGTATACAAGGATTTACAGATTAAGCCATATATGTTTGGAAAGCTTATTGAGTCTATTTTTCAATGAAACAAGCGGAATTGAATTTGAAGTTTCATGTGAATAAATATATAATTTTTATTAGAAGGTGTACAGGCTGTTTGGCAGCAGTATATGACGTGAATTTCAAAAATTGTTATAATTAATCTACAAGGAATTACGAGGTGTGCCATATATGGTTAGAAAGCTTATTAAGTCTAGTTTCTAACGCATTAAAGAGATCATAATTTTGATTTTGATATATTGAGATATGACTGTTTTAATGAAAAGAGGTCAAGCTGTCAGTATTAATTAATTAAGTTAACCCTTTGTGTAACTTAGTTGATTTTTGTATAAATGGTCTCAAAAAGGGTTGATTAAATTTTGATCTATTGAAATGATCTTGGATAGGCCATTAATTATTTTGGGGGAAAAACTAAGTGGTGGAATCGACTGGAAGTAAGTAGAATTTTACACACTTTGCTTGTTTTCGAATCTATGTATATATATGTGTTTCTAAATGAAAGAATGTTTTATTTCTTTATTTTCAATGTATGAAAATAGGATCAAGCATATGATTATTTTGTGTTTCTCTACATAAATGATGGATCATGCTTATGAATGAAATGAGAAAATGATTTATGTTTAAAGAATGATTTTATGATGGCTACGTTTTTATATCCCTGGGAAGTGGGATCATCGACACCAGAACTTAGTTCTACGACCTTGGCTAACGGGTAATAGTAGTTAGCAAATGCATGATCATACGACCCCGGCTAACGGGTAATAGTAGTTAGCATAAACCCTGGCTAACGGGTTATAATAGTTAGCAATAATCATGAGAATGAAATTGTCGATACGATCAATGTCACGAGTTATAGCAGTGATCGTAGCTAACGATTAATGAATGATAATGATGATTTATGATAATTTTAATGATTGATCCATGATTTGGTTTGATTATGATATTTGAATGATAGCATATTTTACAATGATTTATGAAGTGACATATTTTGACATTGATTTATGAATTTATGAAATATTTGACAAAACGATGATCTTGAAATGTTTTGATAGTATGATTTGATGAATGTTTTGAATGATCTATATGATGTGTAAGAAAACGATGCTTGATCTGGTAAGGTGTGTGAGCCTATACTTACTGAGCTGTGGTTTGTTTATTTTCCTTTTACTTTTTCTTTACAAATGACTAAGTGATAAGTTTGGTTAGTCTTGTGTGAAGCTAGAAGATAAAATGGAAAAGATTACTTAGTCGTCGAAGAATATGTTGGCCAATGAGATCTTAAGAGATAGTTTTGTATTTTATATGATTTGTATTTAGATATATAAAGATGTATTATCAGATGGATTAAACATATGGATTTTACTTGGTAGATTGTTTTATTGAAGAATTTTAGAATATTTAAGAAAGAAAGCTCCGTATTACTTTAGAATTTTTTTCAAGGTAATACGACCGTGTTATGTCTTGATCTCAGGGCGTGACAGCAAAACTCTTGAAGAATAGATTAAATTTATCAGTTAAATATTGACAACTACTCCTATCAATGGAAGAATTGAAAGAAAAATGGTATCCCGGATGAGCTTAGTCCAATCCAATCACCAATTTTGTTCAGTACCAAAGTTAAAAGCTTTTGACATGGGATTTTGAAGCAAACTTTTCATGAAATCTGTATCTTCTTAAATATTATAAAATCATTTATAATTTCACAGGGAATGACACTTTTAGCATTTTCTGCAACCGTACATGGCATCAGGCCAAGGTGTTACTCGGAGGATAACTGCAATCCAACAGTTATGCAAAGTGCAGTGTTCTTTGTAGCACTTTACATGGTTGCACTGGGAACAGGAGGAATTAAGCCTTGTGTCTCATCATATGGAGCAGATCAGTTTGATGACACCGATGAGACTGAGAAGAAACATAGGAGCTCTTTCTTCAATTGGTTTTACTTTTCCATAAATATTGGTGCTCTTGTTGCTTTTTCTGTGCTGGTCTGGGTACAGGATAATGTGAGTTGGGGATGGGGTTTTGGAATTCCTGCCATTGCTATGGCAGTGGCTGTTACATTTTTCTTTTTAGGTACTCGTTTGTACCGCAACCAGAAGCCTGGAGGTAGCCCTCTCACACGCCTCTGTCAGGTGCTGGTAGCAACCTTCAGGAAATTCCGATTGGCAGTACCTGCTGATAAGTCTCTTCTGTACGAGATTGCAGATGCTGAATCCAATATCAGAGGAAGCCGGAAGATTGAGCACACAGAAGATCTTAGGTTAGTGCCTGAACATCAATCTCAAACTTGCAACTGGGTTACAGTCACGTCTAATTATTGGGAAAAAATTATTCATTCTTCATTAACATCATACAGTTTCATTAATTCTTCATCGATATCTAAACAAGTCAATCCAGAAGCACTACCTACAATCTTGAACAGCTTTTGAAGCTATGAACATATCTTGATATTTCCTCATAGCCGTTAGGCACATAGGCTAAATGTTGTATGCATATTGACAAGAATTATAATAATTCATATTCATGTGATTCAATTTGCAAACTTCCTCTCTAAATTCTACTTAATTTAAACTTAAGATTTTCACCATGCTCAGTGCATGTAGGTAGATAGACTTACTGTCAAGTTCATTTTTCTATTAATTCAACGTTCAAACTCTAAGATAGCTGATCCAATATTCAGTTTCTTTGACAAAGCGGCTGTGGAAACTGAATCAGACCACATAAAGGGTACTGTAAACCCATGGAGACTTTGCACAGTTACTCAAGTTGAGGAGCTAAAAGCTATCATTCGCTTACTCCCCATATGGGCAACTGGAATCGTCTTTGCTGCTGTGTGCAGTCAGATGAGCAATTTTTTTCTGTTGCAAGGGGAAAGAATGAATACTCATGTTGGGAATTCTGCCTTCAAGATACCACCAGCATCACTTTCGATCTTTGACACCCTTAGTGTTATCTTTTGGGTGCCAATCTATGACAGAATCATTGTCCCAGTGACAAGAAAATTCACTGGTCACAAGAATGGCCTAACTCAACTTCAGCGGATGGGCATTGGTCTATTAATATCAATATTTGTCATGATATTTGCTGCAATTCTGGAACTTGAAAGACTCCGAATAGTGAGGAAGCACAATTACTATGAGCTTAAGGAAATGCCAATGACAATATTTTGGCAAGTTCCACAATATTTCCTCATAGGGTGTGCAGAGGTTTTCACAATCATTGGACAATTGGACTTTTTCTATGCGCAAGCCCCTGATGCTATGAGGAGCCTCTGCTCAGCTCTACAACTCACCATCATTGCACTTGGTAACTACTTGAGCTCCCTGCTTGTGACTATTGTTTCAAGTATAACCGCTAGGAACGGAAAGCTCGGGTGGATACCAGACAACTTAAATTATGGCCATATTCATTACTTCTTCTGGCTCTTGGCATTGCTGAGTGTGCTAAATTTTGGGGCATTTCTCTTGATTGCAAAATGGTACACATATAAAAGTCCAGTGGGGACTCTTCGTTGATTTTATAATTTCCACTTTACGTGCTGAAGTGACTGTAAACAATTTTTCGCCTGCTTAGATTGTAGTATGTCCCCCATTTCCTCCCCCTTATTATGTATACAGTTAAAAGGCTTCCTCATGTCTGTGTTTCTAAATTATTTAATGAACAATGAAACAGGGTAAGAAAGATGGATGACACAATGCCATAGCTCATGTGTCTCCTATTGCTCTTTGAAGCAATAATGGAAACACAATTTTAGTTTTGCCCCTCTATTTCATTTGCCAACTTGAGCTTAACATTCTGACTATCCGCAAACGGTAGACCAAAAATGAAAGAAAAATTATGCCAGAAGTTTTGGAACTTGTACAATATTTGCCACAATGCAGAATCTTTATTAGGTCCAAAATCACATAATATACTTACATGAAAGCAATTCAATAGGTAGTACTTGTAACAACAACATCCACCGGTGCCCTAGAAGGATTTTCTTACAGAAACTTGGAATGGAACTAGAGTTTGCTAGCTTTTTTGCCAAACAATGAATGGCAACCTTCAGCAATTAACTCCGCTGTTACTTTGTTTCTGACAAGAACAATTATTCCTGAATAACTTCCTTTCCGTCCTAAAACCTTTGAAGTAATCTCTAACTCATCCTGAAAATTCTCTAACAGCCAGTAACCAGTCTGAAAGGAGAAAGAACAAACAATAGCCGATCCTTCAGGACCTTCACTTGTCTGCCAAGTATTATGATCTTGGACTGAACTGAACTGATTATCAAATACCAGTAGGATTATAGAAATATATGGTATCATTTCTCCCTTCAGCTTCACAACAGGAGGCATGTGATAGTTTCTATTCCACCTCTAAATACCCAAATCCTCAAAAAAGGGCTAGATTCAATCTCACATCCCCGTTACAACTTCATAGTAATGTACCTTTCAATCAGTCCAAATTCAGGTAGTGAAAAACCCAATAGACTTAAATTCATGATCAAACTGAATAATAGAATCTAGCCGCAAAAAGCATGCCAAAAAACAAGAAAAAGTTAAAGGACAAAGATATTCTTAAAGTGAACTACTCGTAACAAAGCTGACTCACATTGAGCTTAGCAGTTCCGAGAAACGAGATGGACATGTCGGCTGAAACATTCATAGGAAGACCTTCGACATAGACAACAGCCCCACCAGCTTCACCAACAAGATTTGCAACAGCAGCTGTTGCTAAATTTCCATTTTTATCCTGCCAAAGTTAAATTATTCAAAAAGAAAATAAAAAGAATCAACCCAAATCTCATGTAAATCTAATTCTATGGAATTTGAGATGCGGTTTTGGGATAGCTTACTGTGAGGCGAGGAGGGACTTTGAGAGTGCAGGAAACGAAGCAAGGCTCGACCCTGTCGACATGGAAGCCACGTAAGGCGAAATCTTCAACTGGAAACCGACTTGGTGAGGGTGAACAGTGAGCAGTGACACGCTCTCTGCTTCTTCTTTGTTTAGTTCCAGGAATTCTTTGACTTTTTCCATGTTCGATTTTCTTGACTCTCCAGCTGAGATTAAGATATCAGACCGTTAAAAGTCGTTGCCAATCACTGGTTATTCAATCAGGTTGGGTTGGATTGGACCTGGACTTGGACATGGGAGCCAAGCGGATCGGTCTTGCACTTCATTTTAGTCCATCTGGCTTATCTTTGAAGCGCATTCAGCCAAATGGAGACCAGAAAAACGGTATGGGTCTTAAAGAATGTCTTGGTTAGGCTTGTTCGGTACCAGAGAAAAGCACCAACCATCCCTTTCTCCTAAATTTTGATTATAATAATTTTTAAATTGAAAATTTTTTGATATTTTTTATTTTAAAAACACACCTTGTCTGGATTGTATAAAAACACACATTATGAGAAGAAAACAAATGTGTGATTTCAAATTTCAATGCTAATTGATCAGCCTTGGAAGAGTTGACTTCCAAAATTTAAGAGACATGAAGAAGTGGCAATTGGAAGCATCTTTGTGCGCATGGGCATTTCCCATAAATTAACCAAAACCCAAAGCAGTTTTTGGACTCTATTCTCGAAGAATCGCATGTAGAGAACAAATCTCCCAAATCTTCCTCCCTTAAAAATATTACTAATAAAAGAAAAATCTTAAACCAAAGTCTTGAAGTTAGAGAATTAAATTGTTATAAAGAAATTATCATATTTACACGTAAATATGACAATTAATATATTTATATTTTATAAAATATTAAAATACATGTATTAATATCATATTTTATATAAAAATTACATATCATATTTTGTATTAATATGAAAATATTAAATATATATTTTTAGTTTTACTAAATTTATATATAATTATTATTAAAATTTTAAATTTTATTATTTTCGTGTCTTTTTTATATCGTATTCGTATTTTATTATCATATAATATTTTAAATTATTAGATCTATTTACAAGTGATAAAGCTTTTATATTTTATAATTTGCAAAAATAACATAATTATTAAGATATTATAAAATTATGATTTAACTTGATTTTTTTAAAATTTTCATATAATTGATCTAATATAAAATTTAATTTGTTATTATTATATTAAGATATTATAAAAATAAAAAAATAATTAAAAATATGTGATAACATTTTAATTTCATTTATAAAATTAAAAATTTTTATTGTTTGTATATAAAAATGAATTCTTAATATTAATTATATTATTTTCTAAAAAATATGTAATACCATTATAAAAACCAACAGTATAATTTTTCTTTTGTCATTATTTGTTTGTTTTGTTTTCGAAGATCCATTATTTTGTCCCTACACCAAGAAAATCAATAAATTTTTTTTTATATTTATGTGATGAATAACATTTATTGTTGTGAAAAAAAAAAAAAAAAAATTGGTGTCATATGATTAGATTACAACCAATATTTTGAAGGTCCATTATTGATTTTGTATGTATAAGATTGCAAGTATTATAATTTTTATTTATCCAAAAAATAAATATTATAATTTGGAGGAAAAGAATATAAATGGAAACAAGATAATTAAGAAAAACCCAATATTAAAGTAGTAATTAGACAATAAAACCCAAAATAGAAAGGGTTTAACCAGGGTTTTCCATTTCTCTTCAAATCTTAAGCTCCAGGGTAGTACATTTTATCCCTTTTTTTTTTCTGTGAGCATGAGCTCATTGCCTCTCCTCAAGCCATGACTCTGCAGCACCAGCCCCAGCGCCACCAAAGCCACCGTCTATCCACCTGCCACCGCCACCCAACCACCACACCTGTTACTGGGTTCTGCGCATCATGTCTCCGGGAACGCCTCGCTGGCATCCAAAATAGCTCTCCCACCACAACCCCCCCTCCCTCTACTTGCTCGACCTCCCAGCTCTGCCGCTCCAAATCCTGTTCCGGTGGCCCTAACCCATCCTCCTCCTCTGCCGCCTCCGAGCCCCGACGTAAATCTTGTGACGTAAGGGCTCGCAATACCCTACACGATCTTTTCGCCATTGATGACAAAATAAAAACCCTCAATCTCAACCACCGTCCGTCAAAAGTTGAAGCTTTTCAAGGCTTTGAAGAAGAAGAAGTAGAAGGAGAGTTGAAAACGATGAAGGAATTCATAGATCTCGATTGGGGTAGCAAAAAAGCTTCAGGGAAATCTTTATGGGAAGCAGCTTCGGTTTTTAGCAAGAAATTGAGGAAATGGAGAAAAAAACAGAGCACAAAGAAGGAGAAAAATGAGGGTTTGGTTCTTGAGAAGGCAAACAGAAGGGGATTAACAGAGACTCAGTCAGAGATCGGGGAATATGGGTTGTTTGGGAGAAGATCTTGTGATACTGATCCAAGATTATCAGTTGATATTGGTGGTTTATCCTTTGATGATTCAAGGTTTTCCTTTGATGAGCCAAGGGCTTCTTGGGACGGTTATTTGATCGGGAAACAGAAATCAAAGGTTAACGAGGAAGGAAATGTTGGGGAAGAGAGATTGAGTGTGGTAAAAGAGGAAGAAAAGAGTAGCCCTGGTGGGTCGGCTCAAACGAGAGATTATTATGCGGATTCTTTGACTAGAAGGAGAAGAAGCTTTGATCGGTCAGCTTCAAATAGGAAGATAAGTTTGGGGGAAGCTGAGGAAGTTAAATCTTCGATTTCGAATGCTAAAGTGTCTCCTGAGACTGTTGGGTTGTTTCATGGGGCGAAACTATTGGTTACCGAGAAGGAATTGAGAGATTCCAATTGGTATTCTAATGTGGAATCTGGTTCTAAGGATGTTGAGTTTGTTGCTTCTGGGGTTGGTCAAAAAGGGTTTAATTTGAAGAAAGCAAGGGGGTGGCAAAATGTTTGGAGTATCTGGGGTTTAATGCAGAGGCGAAAAAAGAGTGAATTTGGAGATGAGGAGAGGAACATTGAAGGAGACATGGGTGATGGGAGGCTAGCAGAGTCGTTGCAGAAGCTTAGGAGGGTGGCAAATGGAGATGAAGATAGAGGTATTAGAGGAAATGTAGGTGAAGGAACACTGGCGGAGTCATTGCTGAAATTGAGGAGGTTGGCTAATGGAGATGAAGGTAAAAGTATACGAGGAAATGTGGCTGATGGAACACTAGCAGAGTCTTTGCACAAGTTAAGAAGGGTGGCCAATGGAGATTCAAATGGGAGTGTTGTAAGCCAGAAGCTTATGCGGAGTTATAGTGTTAGTGCTCGGAATTCGGTAGATGGATCATCCTTTTATGGAATGAGCGTGACTGAGTCCAAAGGTGATGGTGAGAAGAGAAGGGATAATTTTATGATGCAGCAGAATAGGAGTGTCAGGTATTCTCCTAACAACCTTGATAATGGGCTATTGCGGTTCTACTTGACGCCATTGAGGAGTTATAGAAGAATCAAATCTGGAAGAAACAGGCTAAGCAACTCAAACTCTATAGGTGGGAGTGTACTGTAATGGCGCTTAGATTTGTTATGAGCATGATATAATGTTGTAAAAACGTGTATGAATGTGTTTCTCCTTGTTCTATAGATTAAAAAAACCACATCATATGGTCATCTTTCTTATGCTAAGCATATGTTATTCTAATAACGCTGCAATGAAAAAAAATGGAACAGTATCTTCATATTGTTAGTATACTGAGAATTATTGCAGAAATGAGATCACTTTGTTAAGATCTGTTTCCCCTTTTTCTCAGTGATAGCAAGTACATTTATTTTTCCCTTTTTGATCCTTGCTTGTTCAATTGGATAATTGCTTGTCAACTTTGATCGTGCAAGGCTGAGAAGGATAACTTGGATAACCTATGTTTTTGCACAGGGACATCAAGGCTTTTCGTGTTGTCTTCTGCATTAGTTTTGATGAAGTTGTGCGTCTTTAAGTCTACTTTTCTTTTGATTTCATGCACAGTGAAAAGCGGGGAACACTGCATTGACTTCTTGACTAATTAGATTTCTACTGAATCTGGTATGTGTTAGTGGAGCTGTCATACTCAACTGTAGCAAAAATGGAGTTGCCTGTAGGATATTGGACAAAGATGGCCTTCCTTGTAGGCATAGATACCTATTTTAGCATTTTCACAAAAGTGACCTCATGCAGCCTTAATTACACCAAAATGTACGTTACTTCATAATTCATATCAACTTAATTCATTGGTCATTGCCATGTTGTATTGGAGACTTGAAATACCTACGATTTACCTGGTTCTTAGAAATTTCTGACTCAGATTTTCTGTCTCTTGGAATATATTTAGCTATGCTGTGCTCCATCCATCTGCAGGGCAGCTTTCCATGAATTTAGGTCTATACTGATTAGAGCACAGAGACTAGATGAATACCCATTATAGATTCCTGCTCTATCTACTTACTTTGATACATGAATACCCGATCCACTAAGCACCCATATTCTATCTCACTTGGACTAGGCATATCAAAAGTTCCCCTTGATCTCTTAAGATGGACTTGTTTTAGACAAATGAAGCATCGCTTTGCAATGCTTAGTTCTCACATGTAAAACAAAAAACCTTTGATGGCTAACACCTTTTTTGATGTCCCAAAAAAAAACAAAGCAGATAAGAAAAATGCCTTTCTCTATAAAGATCTCTTTCCTGAAAAGGACCAGTCTAGGGACTCCCCAAATACCAAGGTCAATGATATTCGTCTATCCAATGAAATATGCCTTCAGCAATAGACAAATCCGATTACAACACCACATATCTGTCATAGCTTTCAACTTGTATATTTCCACATGCAAGCTGTCCACATTCATGTTGAGTTCTGATAACTTTTTTGCCATGAAAATTGTTTCCCTTAGCAAATTTCCAAAAGAGAAATACATTCCAGTGAAGGATAATGCCAATGGAAAAATTACAGTGTAAAGTGTAAAAGTGAACAAGACAAGCACAAAACACCTTCACTTCATGCCCATTTTAATTAACTCATAAAAATGAGATGAAATATTGGTAGAGATCTTAGTTTAGTCACATGAAGCATCTAATTCGAGCAGGAAAACATGGATAAATAAAGACAACTTAGATGATCCAGGAAAGTCAATCTTCAAACAAGATACAAAGAAATCCATGGAAAAACCCCAAATATTCACTAAGCAAAACACTTAACAACTTAAATACTATAGCAGAAAGAACTCACTCAACATCATACCCTTTCTCCTGAAGCTCCGAAATAACCTCATTCCTCATCCGGAGCCACAGCTTCATTGCTTCCTGCTCAAACTTCTTCTTCTGCATCTCCTTCTGATAATTAAACGAATCTTTATCCGTTTCAATGATCCCTTTTGGGCCAATTGTAGTTCCAATCATGCCTCCCTTAGCAACAAATTCTTCCATTGCCTCAGCATCACCAGGATAAGGAAACTCTCTCCGCTCATATAAATGGGCTAGCTCTCTTTCTTCCTTTGGCCTAGGCTTCAACGTCCACCAACCCAGCGGGGATGTTTCGTTGTAAAGCCAGGCAACGCCGAAGAGCGTGTACGTGCATAGCAATGCCTTCCCAACTTGTTTCCAAAAGTAATGGTCTTCTTTGCCTAATCCTATCTTCTTCAAATACTTGTCCGCATCTATCGATTTCAACCACTCGTAACCTGAAAATTTGAAAAACTAGTTTCATTCAGCCATTTCTTCGAACAGGTTGCGTCCAAACAATTGAAAAAAAATATACATATACAAATATAAAATTGCTTATATTTGACATTGGAATTTACCTGTTTTGGTTTCCTGATATCGTTTCCGAATCATTGTCGAAAAAATGGAACCTTGATCAAACTAATCCCAATCCGTTGATCAAGAAATAATTTGAGTCTGTCAAATGATAAGAGGATATGAGAAAGCTTGCCTAATCTGATTTCGTTTAATAAGATCATAAGAATGCCAAACAATTTACCAAACTTCCAACTTTATCCCTATCATTCCCCTAATTTACAAATCTACCATTAACACTCAAGGAAAAGGAGGGGTAGTTAAGTCATTTTGGAAAAAGAACAGTATATAATGAAGGCGGCTTCAGCTTCACATGTCAGCAATCGGCGGTTACTTCAACGATGAACTCAACGCTTTGTTTAAATCGACCGGTTTTCAATTATACTCTGAATGGCTTTAAAAGCCCAAAATTTATCGAAGCTAAGCAATTTAAACTTCAATTACAATCTCATTTGGTCGAGTCTTCAAAACTTAAATGTTTGGGAAATTTAAATTCGAGGACCGGTGTGAGTGTTCTGCAGCGGTTTCGAGATGACTCGAGTGAGTCGAGGAGGATTCTATCTCGTCGAATTAGGGTTTCATCCAACGATGCTCAGTTCGGTTCGTTGCCTAACAAAGGAGGCGCTGAGTCGTCGAGTTTCGTTGAGTTTATCACGTCCGAGCGTGTTAAAGTGGTGGCGATGCTGGCTTTAGCTCTGGCGCTTTGTAACGCGGATAGAGTCGTGATGTCAGTGGCGATTGTGCCGTTGTCGCTTGCTCATGGCTGGAGCCGATCATTTGCCGGCATTATTCAGGTGGCTCTTTGAATGCATTTGTTGTGCTTTTCTTGATTAAATTTTTGGTTCTTGTGCTAAGGAAACTGAAAAGTATTTGAATTTGGAAGGAAAAGGAATTGTATTTGATGGGGAATGAGTTCAATTGGTTTTTAATTGCATCATAAAACTTGGGCAAATAGTGGTTTTTGTTAGAATAACGTTTTAAAACTAAGTGACAGCTTCTCAGTTGCTTGTTAAAATTTGTTGCAGTCATCTTTTCTGTGGGGATACTTGATTTCACCGATAGCAGGAGGGACGTTAGTGGACTATTATGGTGGCAAGGTAGTAATGGCATGGGGAGTGTCACTGTGGTCATTAGCTACATTTCTTACACCATGGGCTGCTGAAAACTCTTTATTGGCATTACTTTTTACAAGAGCTATGCTTGGTGTTGCAGAAGGTGTGGCTCTTCCTTGCATGAACAACATGGTAGCAAGGTATTGATGGTCTGATTATTTTACTGTTTGATGATGATCACCATTAATTGATGATATACATCATACGCCTTCGAGCAAGTTCATTGTCATAGTAACAATATGGTGAAACCAAATTTTTTAAGAAATTGTGCAAACTTTTTTCTTTTAGATGGTTTCCACCAACAGAACGTGCCAGGGCTGTCGCAATTGCAATGGCTGGATTTCAGCTTGGAAATGCAATAGGACTCACTTTGTCCCCAATTCTCATGTCCCAAGGTGGTATTTTTGGACCGTTTGTGATCTTTGGATTGTGCGGATTTCTTTGGGTTTTAGTATGGTTATCTGCAACATCAAGTACTCCTGACCAAAGTCCCCAGATATCAAAATATGAGCTGGACTACATAATGAACAAGAGACAGAACTCTCAGGCAGTGGAGAACAATCTCAAGACCAAAATGATCCCTCCATTTGGAAGATTGCTTTCAAAAATGCCAACATGGTCCCTGATTGTTGCAAATGCCATGCATAGCTGGGTAACGTACATTCCTTTCCCTGTAGCATATTATGTGATTATGTTAATAATTTTCCAAATATGCTCTCTGACCATTCTACCATCAGCCTTTTTCCAAGTTGAAAAAAAAAATGATGTTTCCTTGCTTTATGTGCCTACATAACCACAATACATCCCCTCTCGTAACAGAAAGGAATTTAATAGATTTTGCCTTTTTGGTCCCTATTTTCTGTCAATGTGAACATTTGTAGGAATTGGATGCATTAAAGGCTGAAATCATATTAATTGATGGGGCAAATGGTTCTCTAACAACGGAAAATTCTCATAAAGTATATGCATCCGGTTCCTTAGTTTTACATATTTGCAAATTCTCTAACCTTTTTACAAAATTATTTTTGCAGGGCTTTTTTGTTATTCTTTCTTGGATGCCTATCTACTTTAACTCGGTAAGGCCAAAAACTTAATTAGGAGCTGTTCTGTTTGTGACGTGAATGAATGTAGTCTTATTACAAGGTGCAAATAATGAACATTTTGGCATAGGTTCATCATGTTGATCTTAGACAAGCAGCATGGTTTAGTGCTGTACCATGGAGCATGATGGCATTGACAGGATACTTCGCTGGTTTATGGTCAGACACGTTGATACGGAATGGTACCAGTATCACTTTGACTCGCAAGATCATGCAGGTAATTTTGGAAGAAAATGATACTATTAACTTTAAAAAAATGGTCATGTATACCATGTTTCACTGTTCTTTTAGCTCCTTTTCTTGTGGTGGTTGTTTGCTTGTCTTAATTTGCTTCTGAGCTTCCTTTCTGCTCATTAAGCATCCAATCTGTGTCTTATCTGCAGTCCATTGGTTTTATTGGTCCTGCGATTGCTGTGATTGGTTTAACTGCTGCAAAAAGTCCATCAGTGGCATCTGCTTGGCTTAGTTTAGCTGTTGGGTTGAAAGCATTCAGTCATAGTGGCTTCCTTGTCAACCTTCAGGTCAGATTACTGAATAATTAGCAAAGTTAAATTGTAATATTGAATGAGTTTTTCTCATTCATCTAACTTTCTCCCTTTTGCTTCTGTTACCAGGAGATTGCTCCACATTATTCTGGTGTTTTACATGGTATGGTGATTCGTTTGTATCATCATGTAATTTTGTTTGATTGCTTTCTTGAAGTGAAAAGTTTAAGAGGAAGCTGCCTTAAGTGATAGACTTCATGCTACAATTGAAATGGTCCATTTTGAATTTGTCCACCAGATTATATCACTGCTTTGAACACTTATTCTTATGCTCTTGATGTAGATGGTAACTCCTGCATATGATGTGTTATGCGCGTTGCCTGGTAGAATTTGCGTATATGAGTGCATTGCCTATGTTTATTGACAAAAAAGTAAATTGTTAATGTTCAAAAAATTATCTTGGTGCATGGCCTTCTATTATTATTTAGTTTGCTTTTCTATACTATCTTGGTGCATGGACTTTTAGTATTATTTATTGGCAACAATAATGATCCCTTTATTTCTGACCTTAGGGTTGTCAAATACTGCCGGAACATTTGCTGCTATTATGGGAACAGTTGGAGTTGGTTTCTTTGTCGAATTGGTGGGATCATTCCAAGGATTTTTGTTGCTCACGTCAGTTTTATACTTTCTTGCGGCTCTTTTCTACAATATCTTTTCCACTGGAGAGAGAGTCAATTTTGATGAAACTTCATCAGGTCAGTATCATAGCCAGTTGTTCTAATGATTCTTTAGTTTGCTTTTTCTTTAACTTAATTTGACAAAGCCATACCAATAAACCCCCAAACTCTTCAATCCAGTACTAAGGTCTTAATTTATTCTGCATTATTGAAGTCAGTGCTATGATTACTTAATCCATACCAGATGGTAAATATAAATACATGACATGACATGAATCCATATTAGACACGACATAGTGATATGACACGAAATTGACATTGAAAAAATTATGTGTTTTAAAAAAACGTGTTTCGTGTTTATTTGTATCAATATGAATTTTAACACGAAACAATTTGTGTTGTATACGTGTTGACTCGTCTAAACACGTGACACGACACGAATAACATGTTTAATTCAATCTTGCCATATGAGTATACGTTTAATATGTTTAATACGTTTAATACATCTTTATATTTATTTTAATTTAATATAAACATATAAAGATTATTTTAATTTTTAATCTTTTAATTATGATACTTAATTAGTTATTTAATATCATATAAAAATTATATTAAACATTTAATTACGATACTCATTTAATAATTATTATAAATTATTTTTTATATTAATAATATAAATGCAATATAAATATTAATATTAGTTCTATATATTATTATTTTATTTTTTAATTTTTAATAGTTTATTATTTTGAATTTAATACTAAAAATAAATGTAGTTATGTAATATAAATTAAAATTAAAATATGCATATTAAATACATATTAAATGAGTATTAAATTTTTTTATTTTTTTAATATATAAGTACTTTTTTATATTATTAATATGCTAAATTTATTAAGTTGTAAATGATGGATAGTTTATAGTTATTTATTATTTTAGTTGTGTTCTTGTATATATTCGTGTTAGTCGTATCTATTCGTGTATATCTGTATTAGTCATGTTTATTCGTATATATTCGTATTATTCGTATCGTGTTTAAACAAATCAATTGTATACGTATTAATCGTCTCGTGTTGCATATAACACATATATTAAACGTGTTATATTCATGTTTAGGATTTAAATATATTTTATAATTCGTGTCGTGTCGTGTTTTAATAGTTTTATCATTATATGTGTCAAACATGACACGAAATACAACATGGAAACACAAATTGCCAAGTCTATTTGCAATTGGTTTTGGGTGCTTAAACTATAAGATATAAAAACTAACTGACTATTAACAGCTATAAAGAGAAAGTAAGTTTTCATATGCATCTTTATAAAATGTGTGATTAGCTGACTGGTTGCTTTGCTTAGTTTATTTCTACCCTCCACCTCTTTATTTTGCTAATCGGTTACCATTCCTAATTTGTGGTCAGCAGTTTCATGAACAAGTTTTGAGACTTATCGTCAAAAATCTTAGTTGATGCCTCGAGTGTGGACTGTGGAATCATTGGAGCAAAGTTGCCTGAGTCATAGAGAATGCTGAGCAGTAGATCCTGTTAATTTCCTGTAAAAAGCGAAAGAAATGTAGAGTACGTGATTTTTACTGCGTAGTGTACACTGTACAGACAATCTGATTTTCCATGCATTCAGGTTTAACTGGATATATATATATAATGTTGAAGGGAAGTGATAAATGCTGGAAGCTTTCATCTGTCTATATGTTTTCATTCAGTCATGAATTATGTTATCTTTCTCCTAAACAAGGGGTTGACCTGTAATGCAAAATCTCAAAAATAAATTGCTGCTGGATGGAAGATGAGGAACATCATCAATGGCATGTAGTCTTTAGCATGTGAGTTGACTCGTTGAGTTTAAATCTGGCAATTAATTGCTTTGAAATGAACGTGAAAGTGCCTACCATTCGTTTTAATGGTGAAATACCCATCAGCGTTTTAGCTATGAATTACTGAGTATTGATCGCTGACTGCGGACCTTGACTGAAATTAAAGCAACAGCTCTGGTGATACCCTTTCATGCCAACCAAATATCAGTACACTCTTTCTACAACAATTTCCTCTTGCTCAACCCAAACCATTCTTCTCAAAATTTGATCAGCGCATTTTCAGCAGGATTATTACGCTTCAAATTCCCCTATAATTTCCTCTGAAACACTCATTTATATTCACTCTTCAACCTTCCTAAAGAAGAAAGAAAGACAGTAACCGTTTCTGTAGAAATGGACTGAGTCGAATCTTTGAGTTGGGCTTGGGCTGTTTGACTGCCATAGCATTGTACTGATGCCGTGAACCGTATGGACCATAGCTATGAATGATTGTTACTTGTATTAATATTTTTTTGATATTTAGATTCAACTTGCATTGCTGGCCGGCTCCACAGAAAAAATGAAATTTATGAGCTTGAAGTGGTCTCGCCCTGCCATAAAATAAAGTCCATAAAGTCCAAGTCCTGGACAAAAGAGGGAGGCAATAGTGACCTTCAACTTTTGGCAACGGAAAAAATCAAAACTGACTCAGGAAAAGGCCATAACCTCCGCAAATGGAGAAAACACCACATCCAAGTATGCTCCAATCATGTGGAGGAAAACAAGACTCCAGTTTTCGTTATGATCTGCCTGACAAAATCTCTGACAAGAATCAACATAAGACTCACACTGTTCGGGACTACTTCAAAGCTGCATCCAAGAAACTAGCTGGAGTTTTCGCAATATTACTATTTAGGAAAAGCAAAAAGGTTATTGCTGAAGTCAACAAGAAGAACAACGAAGTCAAAAGAATTTCCTGTAAGTTTTTCTGATTTCACTTCTTGTTGAACAAATGAACACAAAGCATGAATAACTAATGATCTCTCAGCTGTTAATTCAATGGCTATATGTTGCATAAAAGTTGTGTAAAATGAATATATATCCTGTAAGACAGATTAAAATGACTTGGCTAGTCTAAGAAAGTTGATCTTTATCATCATAACCTTTATTATGTTATGCAGGTTCGACTTCAACAGATCATTCAACAGGAAGTGATGTTAGGAGCTCAGCAAGGTTCAAGTCCTTTGGTTCATATGGTTCTTCCAGTTCCGTCAGTGGAAATATCCCAACACCCGATTTCTCCTTTGAAGATATTTGTAAGGCAACTGGAAATTTTTCTCCAGGAAATAAAATTGGGGAAGGTGGGTTTGGAATAGTTTATAAAGGGAAGCTCAAGGATGGATCTCTTGTTGCTGTAAAGCGTGCTAAAAAGGTATAAAAATATATGTGCATATGTTGTTTGATCTTATATAATGAATTACAGTAACATTATCAAGCTTTGCTTGTATATTTATTCGCTAGAGTGTGGTTTGGATATAAAACAGCAACAAATTTTAAGAACATGTGGGGATCCTTCAAAATTTATATGCTGATAGCCTTGGAAAAGTAGATGCTCAACAATTTAGTACTTGTGCATTTAATAATTTAATCTCTGACAGGACAAGTATGACCAAGGCTTACCTCTGCAGTTCAAGAATGAAATACTTACACTATCGAAGATAGAACATCTGAATTTAGTAAGGTTATTTGGATTTCTAGAGCACAGGGATGAGCAGATTATCGTGGTTGAATATGTTGGAAATGGAAATCTTCGAGAACATCTTGATGGTAAGGAACAAGTTTCACACTCTTAGAGTACCAAAACTAGATTCAGGGGAAGTAGAAACAGGAGACAGATACTTTTGGGAAGTTAAGTACTGATTTATAGGCTGTAATTCATGACTGAGAATAGGAAGCTAAAGGACAACTGTTAATATGAAAATTGATGGAGTTGATTTTGAATCAAATAGAAGAGCAAATAGATGAGTGCACAATATAGCTTAATATTACATTAACCAGTAAGAAATCTTCTGTTAATGAAGGTGTAAAGGGAAATGGGCTTGAAATTGCAGAACGTCTGGATATTGCTATTGATGTCGCCCATGCAATTACCTATCTTCATACATACACAGGTATTACTTTTACCTTTCCAGTTTATCTGACATTAGGCATTTCCTTGTCTGTAAAATGATTCAAAGAGTTGATATTTTAGTGTCTACCAAATGAAATGGTATGAGCTGTTGAAGTTCGTAGTCAAATTGTAGCACCTTGGGAATGTTCTGGATCCTTCTTGTTATAATCTGGAAATAGTTGATTGTTTTTGTAAGGTCAGCCGGCCAGTTTCAACACATTTACACCTCAAATAATGATTGGATTACATGACTTTTTGTGACAATGTATCTGGATAATAAAGGCTTTGAAGATGCTGAATTCTTTTTATTTTCTTTTTTTAATTGACAGATCCTCCTATAATCCATAGAGACATAAAAGCATCGAATATCCTTATCACAGAAAAACTTCGGGCCAAAGTGGCAGACTTTGGATTTGCACGACTTGCTACAGAGGATCCCACTGCAACCCACATCTCTACTGAAGTCAAAGGTACTGCAGGCTATGTGGATCCTGAATACACCAGAACATATCAGCTCACTCACAAAAGTGATGTATACTCCTTTGGTGTATTGCTTGTGGAGTTAATGACCGGAAGATATCCGATAGAATCAAATAGATCAGTTAAAGAAAGAGTAACCATACGATGGGTGAGTGTTTCCTCCTTCCCCAATAGGCTATAAGTACAAACAAAAATACTGGTTCTTCAGACAGATGCTTCAGATTTGCAGTTAATTGAGATTTTTGTTTTTGTTTTTTTTTTTTTGTTGAGTATATGTAGCTTTTATGGTAACATGATTGTATCTCAATATCGGTTCTAACATCAAAGACATCAATCCATGCATGTTAATAAACAAACAAAGACAGTAATTTAGCTTCTCATTTTAGTGTCCCATACTAGGAAAATTGATTCCCATGATGCTGTTTAGCCTTTATGAAGCTTTTTCTGAGATTTTTATCAAAAAGAAAAAAGCATAGTCGAAATAAGCAGTGTTTCCATTACATTCACACAGACACAGTGCTCTTTGTGTGTGTGCTGTGATGTAAAAAGAGCATACCAGTAGTTGCAAGATAAAAATCCCATTACTCTGCATCCTCTCCTACTCATGAAATTAGGTTTAAAGTAGCATATGTCTAATAAATGCTGGTTCAAATTCATTTGTAACCAAGTTCCTTTGCTTAGGCTTGTAATCTTGATCCTGCATTGAAAATTATAAGATTTTAATCAATCTACAACAACCTAAATTGTTTCCAAATGTACAACTTATTTTGGTAATGGTAAGTCAAACGAATAAAAGTCTAGTAAAAAAAACCAAAGCAACTCGTAGCTAATTGTATCCATTATACAGTTTATCTTACTAATTAGAGATAAAGAAGTTGGATGGAGGGTATTCTATTTAATCTGGACTCGCACATGATGATATTTTACTTAAAACAAGAATGATGTCATCTCAGCTCTCTAAGACAAAAATAGAAAGTTTCTTTCTGGTATTTGCATATGAAACATCAATCCAGCACAATGTTCACATGAAGGCGTACAATTTCAGTTGCTTGTCACATCCTCATTATGTGGCTTGTTCCCCTGTAGTATGGCCAATTTTTGGGGATTGAAATGATGTTCCAACTCCAATGCAAGTGTTGGTGTATGATATTATCTTTGTTGGGAAACACTGGGGCTGTTACATTGCTAGTGAGCAAATGTATAATATCTAGAAAGCATAGATGGAAAGTATTGATAAAGGAAGATCATATCCTCTACCTTAATGTTGAATTCTGGAAATATGATTCCAGAAATTTCATTGATTGTATATTCCTCAAGTTGCATGAAAGAATGGTCTGTATTTCTTGTTTCATGCGAAATTCAAGCCTGTGCATGTTAGTCCATAAAGGAAGTCATTATACTGCATCATATCATGCAGAAGAACATGTTAAATGATTATCACACTGGAAACTCATTAATTTCTGGACTAGCTAGACATGCAATGCATGTTCACTGATTAGTAGCAGACATAGGATGTTCTCCGAGACCGAGAGCTTTCTGTTTGTGCAGGCAATGAAGAGATTAAAGGAAGGAGAATTTGTAATTGCCATGGACCCAAGGCTAAGGAGAAGTCCAGCATCAACCATGGTGGTGGAGGAAGTCCTAAAACTGGCTCAACAATGCCTTGCACCAGTGAGACAATCCAGACCATCCATGAAGACGTGTGCAGAGGTTTTATGGGGAATCCGTAAAGATTTCAAAGAAAAAGCCTCCTCTTCTTCTACCTCTCACTTTTCTGCAAATTTTCCTGGTAGAGATGCAAAGGCTAACAGGTATTTATTTGGAATAGAAGAGGATGAGAGCTATGGATTTATTTCTGCATAAAGTAAAGTGTGATTTCATGATATTTTTTTCCATTCTTTTCTATCTGTGAATTTCATTGAGTCCTAATCTCAAATGAAATGAAGCAAGATTGTAAACAAAAGACCACTCCCCCTTACAGCTTGTGCAACATTTTTCTGCAACTTGTAGAAAATCTTTCCTAATTTTTCAAAGCTTTGCCTCTTGCCTTTCCTAATCTAAATTTTTTTGTGCTATGCCCCAAATGAATGTACTTCATTTTATTTCTAATTTGCATGTTAGATGTTAATCTTCTACTAATGATAAGGCCTTTATCGTAGGGATATAAATAAAGTTTGACTTTTGTTTATTTATAAAATTTAACAAATAATCATGATGAATATTTTAGAGTTTATACCAAACATAGCACCTGATCACCCTTAATTGCCCCTCTTACTCATACAAGCAATGATGAAGACAAATAATAAATAAAATACAAAAATGGACAAGAAATATGAAAATATCTAAATCACTGTTAATGAAAATTGATATATATTTTTTATTTAGAAATTGATTAATATTAATATAAAACTCCATATTTTTCTTTTCCTTTCTACATTATAAATAATCCCAAAAAAAACCTTACAAAAAAGGAAATGAAGTAAAAGTTTTATATATTGAGAAATTATCATATATTTATTGGAAATAAATTTTTAAATTCTAATGTAGAATATAATAAAAAAAATTTAAAAATAAAATATATGTTAATTTTTTAAATTTATTTATGGAATTAAAATTTTTTAATAAGGACAACTCATATATTTCCATTAATTTTATAAAAGAAAATTATTTTCGGATTTCCTGATATGGGCTTGGGTCCCAATCACTCAAAAAGCTCATAAAGACAAGGAACCCGTGATATTGACCCATTCTGTTTTCAGATCCGTTGGTTAAGTCATCTTGTTGTGCGCGCTTTCCCTTCAATCTCGCCACGTGTCCCCCGTCTTTCCTACGCCAAATCGATCAAAATAAGCCAACAATCGTGGCTTGCCGTTGCTCACTTCCTGTAAAAAAATATCTTCATTCCGCATACTGGCTTTGGAAAAAATTTTGGAACTTTCGCTTGAAACAATATAAAAGACTCAGAGAGTGAGTCGCCACTCACCACTCACTAAACTACTCTCTTTACATTCACTCAAGTGTTTCTCGCATTTTTCTCGCATTTTTCGTTGTATTATTATTATTATTATTATTATTAAGGAAATTTGCAGATGGCGGAAAACGGCGGCGCTGCTACGGAAAAGTACCGGCGGTTGCGAATCCCTTAAGCGAAAAGCCGACAGAAATCGCATCGAATATCAATTACCATGCGAAGTTCAATCCTCATTTCTCGCCGTTCAAGTTTGAGCCGGAGCAAGCCTTCTTTGCTACAGCCGAGAGCGTTCGTGATCGTCTCATCAAAGTATTTAATGATTTCTTCTTTTTTTTTGTCTTTATTAATTTTCCTGGTAATTATGAAACTTTTTTTTTTTTTAAATTTTTGCGAAGCAATGGAATGAAACTTTCCTTCACTTTCACAAAGTTGATCCGAAACAAACTTATTACTTATCAATGGAATATCTTCAAGGACGTGCTTTGACGAATGCGATTGGCAATCTCAGCATTCAAAATGCTTATGCCGATGCTTTGAACGAGTTAGGACATGAACTCGAAGAGATTGTTGAGCAGGTGATTCGTAAATCAATTTAGTCATCGATTTTGTTGCTTCTTAATTTAAATAATAAAAAAAAACATTTTAATGGTAGTAATAATAGTAATAATAACATGCAAGATTTTATTTTTATATGAAATAATTATGTTCAGAAAGAAGCGGAATTTTTTTTTATAGCACCTTAACTCCAATTTACAGAAAGGTGATTTTTTTTTATTCTTTTTAAAATTTTAGTTTTAACGTGCATTGTTTTGGTGACTGCAAAATTTATAGGAGAAAGATGCTGCACTTGGAAATGGTGGTTTGGGAAGGCTTGCTTCTTGTTTCTCGATTCCATGGCTACACTGAATTTGCCTGCTTGGGGATACGGTTTAAGGTATAAATATGGGCTTTTCAAGCAGCGGATCACCAAACAAGGACAAGAAGAAATTGCTGAGGATTGGCTTGAGGTTGGTTTAGTTTCAATTCACCTTGAGGTTTTTCAAAATCTTGCGTAGACCTCCCAGGAATATACACTGATGCTTCTGTTTTGATTGGGAATTTTTGCAGAAGTTTAGCCCTTGGGAAGTTGTTAGGCATGATATAGTGTTTCCTGTCAGATTCTTTGGTCGCGTTGACGTTAATCCAGATGGATCGTAAGTGTTAATTTAGACATAATATGCGCTGTTTGGTTGATATTCTTCCTTAAGAGTTGCTAAGTTAAATCATGCATTTTTAATTAAAAAAAGTTCGATTTTTAGTTTGTAGTTCTTCAAAAATGTTATGGTTGTCTCCGATGCTCTTTTTTCCATTTTAGCTTCCAACAACAAAAGGCAAGTGGCAAAAGAAACAACTAAATTAAGGCGTAGTACTGTATTCTGTTGGTGTTTTTCTAGTCCGAATGTCATTATCTACAGCTTCAGTTTTTATATAAATATAGATTTCATTAAGTTATGTTATTTGATTTAAATGCATTGCAGTCGAAAATGGGTTGAAGGAGAGGTAGTGCAACCTCTGGCTTATGATGTTCCAATTCCAGGATACAAAACAAAGAATACAATTAGTCTTCGCCTCTGGGAAGCAAAAGCTTGTTCTGAGGATTTCAATCTGTTTTAGTTTAATGATGGACAGTATGAATCTGCTGCACAACTTCATTGTGGAGCTCAACAGGTGAATTATGAAGAACCCTTAATGGAAGGGTGGTCTGGAAATCCTTCATATTAGAAGGAACCAACAGTGCTAATTTTGGAAAGATAACTTGATTAATTAAATGGTTGATTTCTGGGTACAAAATGATATTAATCACTGAACTTCTAAATGGTTCTGTTGATTAGTATATATAAGCTCCTGAAAATTTTCGGCTACATTTCGTTACACTTCCCATTGCAAGTTTTCTTGGAGCTTAACATCCATCAACTTTTTGCTTGCAGATATGTGCTGTTTTATATCCTGGAGATGCTACTGAAAATGGGAAGCTTTTACGTCTGAAACAACAATTTTTCCTCTGCAGTGCATCATTGCAGGTTAGTAAGTTGATTCAGTTTTTGTTTCCTTGATTCTTCTATTCCCTTATTTTTCTGTTGTTACTGGCCTCTCTGTATTACTGCGCTCTTGTATGCTTGAGGACTTGCTATGTTGCTGCAACAGATTGTGTTTGCCTGAAAATGGAATTCTTTAGTCTCGGTGTTCTTTTTTCAACACCAAGGTTTCTTTGCTTTTGTAGATTTACCTTTTGAAAGCTAAGAACAAATTTAAATAAATATTATACGATAGAGGTTAATACAACATGAAAATATTAGTGCTTGCTTTATAGAATTAAATTATGAACTAATCCGTATTCAAGAACCTACATACAGGTTAATTTGAAATCAAAGAAAAATATAGAGGCGTAAACATTTATTGGTCATGGTTCCAAGAGGGAGTTTTCTGCTAAAATCTGCAGTCAAGAATGCCAACCCAATTTTAGTTGTAGAAATAATTCTTACTGAGTTAATTGTCCCAAATTGAACAGTGTCATGTGTGTTTATTTTTTCTGCTTGAATTTATTATATTGGCCTCAATGTTGGAATTATTATAGGACATTATTCTCAGATTCAAGGAGCGAAGAAGTGGAAAGGGCTCATGGCAATGGTCTGAGTTTCCCAGCAAAGTTGCTGTACAACTGAATGATACTCATCCTACGCTTGCAATTCCTGAGCTGATGCGCTTATTAATGGATGATGAAGGACTTGGGTGGGATGAGGCTTGGGATGTAACGACAAGGTGCCTAGTTCTACTTTCTAAGAGTGTGTTATAGTAGCTTCTTTTGCTTTCTGGCACACATTGCCATGATGGGATCAACATTTTGTTGACATAGCAAGAATTAAATGTCAATAACCGAACAGGACAATTGCTTATACCAATCACACTGTCCTTCCTGAAGCACTTGAGAAGTGGTCACAACCTGTAATGTGGAAGCTTCTTCCTCGCCACATGGAAATCATAGAAGAAATTGACAAGAGGGTAATTCACTTTTCTTTTCCTTTCTATATGTTTGAGTCTGCATTCTAATATCAAATTTTAGGTGTTTGCAGTTTCTTGCAATAATAAATGCCACCTGTCCTGACCTTGAGCATAAACTTGCTAGCATGCGCATCTTGGATCATAATCCCCAGAAGCCTGTTGTGAGGATGGCAAACTTATGTGTGGTATCTGCTCATACGGTAAGTAAGCCATTCTAATAAAACATTTTTAAGTAAATAGTTATTTTCAGATCATTAATTCAGCTCCAGGTTCTTCCCAAAAATTCACCAAGGTTCATAAAATTTTTTATTAAAACTATGAATAGTCATCAACTGTATTCTGATGAAATAATACACCCTGGACATATACACACACACACATGTTTTTTTCTTTGTCCTGTTTTTTGTGAAACTGTCAGCCACTGCAATGGCTTGAAATGCTTTTGAGGAAAGGTTTTTAAAATAGACCTGTCATTGAACTGAACTCCTAATGGTTCAAACATACATCTTGCTTTGTCACATGTTACTTATCCATTTTTCCTAAAGTTTTTTTAGTTTTTTTTGTCATCTTTATCCTTATGAAAAAGAAGAGAAACATAAAAAATATATAATATTTTTTTGTTCTTTGATGAATCAAAAGTACTTCTTTTGAGCAGTTTAGCAAATTTTTGCATGATCCTCAAAGTAACTTTATGTTGCTGACCTCCTTTCAGGTGAATGGTGTAGCCCAGCTGCACAGTGATATCTTAAAGGCTGAGTTATTTGCAGATTATGTCTCTATATGGCCCACCAAGTTCCAAAACAAGACGAATGGCATTACTCCTCGTCGATGGCTTCGGTTTGGCAGTCCAGAGCTCAGTAACATAATCACCAAGTGGTTAGAAACTGACCATTGGGTGACCAACCTTGACCTGCTTTCCGGTCTTCGAAATGTATGTATCCGAATGATTCTCTGGAGTATGAATTCTTTCTTCTTTTTTTTTTGTAAACCTGTTCCTATAATTGCAATAATGCTGCTTATGAACTTATGCTTCTCCAACAGTTTGCCGATAATGCGGATTTTCAAAATGAATGGGCATCCGCTAAGATGGCTAATAAACAACGTTTAGCACAGTACATATTGCATGTAACAGGAGTAAGCATTGACCCAAATAGTTTATTTGACATACAAGTCAAGCGTATCCATGAATACAAGAGACAACTGCTGAATATTTTGGGTGCAATCTATAGGTACAAGAAGTTAAAGGTATCAAAGCATACTGGTTGATCTTGGCATTTTGTTTGCTTAATGAAATTTCATTTACTGGCATTTGAGCCAATGTAGTATATATTGTGTTCATCTGAATTCGAAAGTCATCATCATTCATGTATCTACATTACAAGTTCTGTTGCTATTGTGTGTGTGCATAATTTTTCAATCTGATTGCTGTCTCCATATGTATAACATTCACTGTTCATCACTATTAATCAAATTATGGTGTTAAAACAACTTAAGATAAAACATAAGAATGCCAAACTAATTGTATCCTCGATGTAATCAAGCTGTGATATATGTCAGTTTTCATTCATCACATTGATTTAGATATTTGAGTTTTTGGTTCTTAATTTTTTATGTCAACTCAAAGTCAATTATCAAATAATGTCTATAAAAAGCTACCTTAATTTAAACTTTACATTTTGATGTGGCAAGATTTATTCACTGAAATTTCTTAACTTTCCTGAAACTAATTTATGGTAGGAGATGAATCCTCAGCGGCGAAAGAACACAACTCCCCGCACTGTTATGATTGGAGGGAAAGCATTTGCTACATATACAAATGCTAAAAGAATAGTCAAATTGGTGAATGATGTTGGTGCAGTAGTCAACAATGATCCTGAAGTCAATAGTTATTTGAAGGTAAATTAATTATTTTTCACTCTTCGATCAACTCGTTGAGATCTTTTATTGTCCATGGATGTAACATGTATTTCTCTATCTTTCGAAGTCCTTTGTACCCTTTTTTTTTTTTTTTTCAATCAGAAATCCTTTTTTCCTACATCAAGCAGTTGTATCATATCTGTGGAACTCTGAAGACATTATTTAGCAATGCAACAAGGGCAATTGACATAATTGGCTGAAAATGGAAATGGAAAGTTGCACACAACAAAAGTAGAAAACTCAGACATATCTGGTGATAAAATTGCTGCATGGATGCAATAGAAATTGACAAATTGGGAACATGATTCTTTAAAACTAAGGCTTCAACAAGGGTTGACAAGCGATTAAACTTCATTACCGTTTGAAGTATGTAGGATATAATTTTCACTAAAAAAAGAAAAAGCATGTAGGCTGCTTCATTCCCCATATGCTGTTGTCTGCTTGTACTTAAAATAGGGAATCATAAATCTTTATCCAATTGATTTAAAAACGAAATTATAAACTGTTACCACTGCACAGAACATTTGGTACATGTTTTGATCTCTCCTTCATTTATTCCAATAATGTTGGATTCTTGCTACAAAATAGTATGTTCTGTACTCATCATTCTTTCATTCTTCTACTAATGGAAAATTTTCAGGTGGTATTTGTTCCAAACTATAATGTATCTGTAGCTGAAATGCTTATCCCAGGAAGTGAGCTTTCCCAGCATATTAGTACTGCAGGCATGGAGGCTAGTGGGACAAGCAACATGAAATTTGCATTGAATGGCTGCCTCATAGTAGGAACACTAGATGGGGCTAATGTGGAAATCAGAGAGGATATAGGAGAGGAGAATTTCTTTCTTTTTGGTGCAAGAGCAGATGAAGTCCCTAGGTTGCGCAAAGAAAGAGAAGATGGATTGGTAAGAATTTGATTTATATATCTATCCATATATTTTTCATATGTGAAGCCAAAAATTGCAGAAGATCGCAATGTAGTCCAATCATTTGAGATACATGCACACCAAACACATTTCAAAATCAGCTTGCCAAAAATATGCATAGCTTCATGGTATTATGTCAGTATGTTCAGTATTGCAACTATCAAAAATAAAGCTGCTTGCAAAATTGTGAACTTTTCAGCCCTTTTAGTTGAAATTAACCGCCTCAAATGAGCATTAAACAATATTATTTTGCCTAAAACTATTATGGCTGGTCTTGTTAATTATTTAAGAGCAACTTCTACTGTGATCTAGTAATTGCATTATTTTACCCTTGTCTGATATTATTTTTTTTACCTATCCAACAGTTCAAACCTGATCCTCGGGTTGAAGAGGCCAAGCGAAGTGGAGCATTTGGATGTTATGACTACTACCCACTTCTTGACTCTCTAGAGGGTAACTCAGGTTAAGGTGATTATTTCCTTGTTGGTCATGACTTCCCAAGTTACATGGATGCTCAAGCACGAGTAGATGAAGCTTACAAGTAAGATTTTGGTGATCTTTTTAAACCTTTTTAAATCTGAATGTTCTTAATTTAAATGACCTTTAATATCATGTTACTGGAAATGATATGTGTATCATATATCACATCTTCAGGGATCGTAAGAGGTGGCTAAAGATGTCTATACTAAGCACTGCTGGCTGTGGCAAGTTCAGCAGCGATCGAACCATTGCTCAGTATGCCAAGGAAATCTGGAACATAGAGGAATGCCGCGTGCCGTAGTTCCTACCAGTCCCACTGTTCAGGTTTACGTAATATTGAAAGCTAAGCATATAAGGAGAAAGAAAAATAGGATTCACATTCCCAAAATCATTTGTCTTTAGCAGACAACAATAAGCCAGAAGCCCTGCTTCTTGATTTTCACCATACATGTGATAAACTAGACTCTGTTGCGCTTAGCTTTTACTGTTGTTTGTTTAAACGAACCCAATAGCAATCTATCTGTATTTTGGTTACAGAATGCTATTTTTCCGTCTTTCTTTCTTTGTTCTTTTCCTTTTTTTTTTTTTTTTTGTTGTCATTCAACAAAGTTTGAAGTTGTAGTTTAGGTTCGCTTGTGGCACCAATCTTATTCAAGTTGAAAACACTTATGTCAACAATTATATTATCTATTGAAGTGCTAAATTTTTAATTTTAACTATTAAAATTCAATCTCTAACAAAAAAAATTTTTATTATAACTTTCAAAAATCCTATTATCATTGTAAAAGAAAAGTTTATATAGCATAATTTAAGAGGAATACACTACTTTTTTTGGGAAGTATTATCCTTAAAATCAACTTTTAAGCTTAAGTAATACAAACCATATAATAATTACTTTTGGGATTGACTTGACTCAATGGAAACTGCTACATGTAGGCTCATACCACCTTTGGGATTCACTTGACTCCATGAAAACTACTACATGTAAGTGTCACGGGCCGTGTGAAAGCTCTAAACCAAAGTTTCAGCCTAAGACCACATGGATATTAAGCTTAAGCTCGACACGGGCTGATGCTTCAATCATTTGCATGGGACATCAGCTCGGTTGTTCGTAGAATTTTTCCTTGCTCTTTTGCATACACGAAATTCTACCCGAGAAGCCTTCAGTTTTCGAGCCAAACAGGTAAACATTTGGGAGGCAACTCATTAAATCAGACCGTAAAGAGGTTGACCAAACTCCTAGTAATATTTAATTAATGAGTTCTCAAGATGAACCAGTATCATAAACAATCCGCATAGCAAACAAAGCCAATTATTATAGAGGTCAAGTTCACTTGAAACTACAAGACAGCATAGGGCATTCGTTAAATATACATTAAGGTTCGCGAAGAACCGGAGCAGCATAGAGATCCTTCCCTATCCTTCAGGATGCAGAATCAGACCTAGGAGTAACTGATCTTGAAACAGATCTGGAAATCGGACTTGCACTTCTACTTCTAGAGCAGCTATCATGAGACCCTTCCTCCCTGGACCTTCTCCTAAGTGTTGGAGAAATGCTTCGTGAGTAGCTCCTCCTTGACCTCCTCTCTACAGGGGAAGTGCTACGTGAGTAACTCCTCTTTGTGCTGGTCTTTCGCTTAGGGCTGACACTTCGTGAGTAGCTCCTCCGAGAAACTCTCTTTGACCGAGGTGACATGGGGCTTCGAGAAACAGAACGGTAACGGTGACTTCTATAGTGTTGATCATCCCCTGAATCATACCTAGAGTCATATGGAGAATAGGGCCTGTCACGCCTCCTACTGCAATGATCTTCTGGTGAGTATGAACGTTCCCACCTTCTGTAGTATCTATCATCAGGTGAGTAGGAACGGTCCCGCCCATGGTAGTGTCGGCCATCTGGCGAGTAGAACCTATCATGCCTTCTGTAGTATCGATCATCAGGAGAGTAGGAGTGGTCACGCCTCCTATAGTAGCGGTCACTTGGTGATCTGCCAGGGGTGTGAGAACGTGAGTATGACCTATGCCGAGGGGAGTAAGATCTGCTCCTACTCCTATCAGATGAATAACGAGGCGACTGACTCCGGCTCCTTGGATAAGAAGTATAGCTTGGAGATCTACGAGGTGAGTAGCTTGGTGATCGACGAGGCACTTCATGCAGAGAAAATTATAAGACATAAGCTAGTTGGCTCGAAAATATTAAAGGTAATCCAGACAACTCAGACATTTATCAATTACAAAACTGATAGAAAGGAGTCATACCACGAACGGATCTCAAACCCAAATACCTTCCTGGAGTAGGGGTTCTCCCCCTCCGCCTCTTAGCCTACAGTAAACAAAACTCGAATCATGAGATTGTAAAATTACCAAGGAATCCAGAAATAAGACATGTTGGGAGAGAGAATAGCTGTTTTATTTTTTCTTGTTCTTTTTCCCCAAATAGTTATGATAAATTTAAATCACCGTGCAGTACAAATGACAAAGCAAGATACATAACAGCTAAATAAAGAGAGAAATTCAGGGCATACAACCCTAACAGTCTGATTCTTGTTGTTGTGTTTGATTTGTTTGGTTAGTTGTAAGACTTTTGGAGTTTGGTGAAGAGCTGCTACACACAGCTAACCTGCTGGCACAAAAACTTCAAGTGGAAAGAAGCAAACAACTTTCAAAGTCATAGAACTGACCATCCATAATTCTTATGCAATTTTAAGCAAGGAACAAATACTAAAAACTATCAAAGCAGCCACCGATAACATGAAAATGAATTCTGAGTCTTTTACCTTCTCGACTGTGATGACACGTCCTTCAAGAACAGAGCGGTTCAAATTTTTAATGCAGCTTTCAGCTTCTTGGTTGGTCGCCATTGTAACAAACCCAAAGCCACGAGATTCCCTTGTCCATGGATCGACCACAAGATGAACATCAATCACCTATACATCAACTTTCTCATTGTAAGCACTCAGAAAGCAAATATAGATATCACTTGACCATATGAAAATGGTTGATTGATATAACACTTGTGAATGAAAAATGAACTTCTTTTTGGTAGCCAAAAACCATGAAGTTTGAACTTAACATTACACCTAATTAAAGTCATACTCATCCATACATTTCCCTCACTTGCAAAATGCTTCTCCAACTCTCTCTTGGTGATCCGAGGTGACAAGCCTGTCACATACAAATTGTTCCCAGGATTTTCAACATCGCTTTCAGCACTCCTACCAATAAAAAATTCAACAGGGAACCACATATCAAAATTTTAAGACACAAAAACACAATAAGCAGCAGAAAGGCAGAACTGGAAGAATACACAATACCTTGACCGACTCCTTGACCTGGACAAAGATCTTGAGACAGACCTGCCGTATCGCTTGTACGGGGAAGGAGAACGAGAATACATTGAACTCCTCGAGTACGACATCTGGCAAAAAGAATATAACATACAGTTCAGTACCTAATTCCTAAACAGCAATCTTTAATAACAGCCTCTCCTATATAATCTTAATACACAATTTATTCATATTTAAAAGTATTTCCAGTGACTAAAGAAGAAAACCATTTTCTTAACTCAAAAGAACAACTATCCATCATATTCCGAAACAACTGTTCACAATTAAATCTTCAATTTAATATTTATATAGCCAATTGATTAGAAATTCAAGACCCACGATTTCCTTAAAAATTAAATTGAAAACTACAAATTCATTTACGTAATTACGTCTTTTAATTATATCGACAAATGACAAACTAACCAATTGTTGCTGCTTATTTTATTAAACATATAAATACTTGTTTTTCTTTTTTTTTAACTTTGTTATTTGAGAAAACAAGATTCAAATAAACTCTCATATATTAGCAACTAAGATAGAAGATTTAAATTTAAGGCTAGACCTATTACGCATCATAAAACCAAGACAAATTCGAATTAATCGAACAAAATTCAAATCCGGAGTACTAATTTATTGTTTTTTTAATTAATCTCCTACTGAGAATGACAGATCGATTTAGGAAACAATATATAGAATTTAATTGAAATTCAAGGAGATAAATCAATTAAAATCTATAACTCACCTTTGAACGAATGAACAGTAAAACGCTGAAGATCGAGTTGCTGAGATCTCTTTCGTCTCTCTTTCTTTGTAGCTAAGATTTGTTTTGTTTAGTTTTGATAGGTCAAAAAGATTTTAGTTTTATTTATAGTAAAGGGCGTCTGACGGAAGTTTCTGGAGATGCGGACGTGAAGAGTGCATTAAATTTCGGCTGAATTCTTCCCATTCAGGTCCGTGGCCGTGGGCTTTTTTGTCATTCCAATAGGATCCTTATCTGTTTCGGCGCTTTTAGGTTTGAGTTGAGGCAACCAAAGCGTGACGCGTGTGGCGAACGTGGGGATTGGTAAAGGGGAGGATACATGAAGGGAAAGATGAGTTAACAAGGAATGAAGTGACAAAAAAGGAATTGATAATTGACGTGGCGAGTTGTGAATAGAAACGTGATGGACTTCGGAGAATCCAACGGACAGAAACTAAGTTAGACTTTCCGCCATAGATTGTGGTGTTATTATGAAAGGATAAAAAAATGGCCAGTAATGGGACGACACGTATTTGATATTTAGTGGTTAATGGAAAAATGGATTTGTTGTGATTGGAAAATTACCTTCGTAAATCGGATCCTTTACAGATACCAATTGTATAGGGCCAAATTCCAGTGGAGATCCACAACTTCTTCATTTTTTAAGTTGCAAGCTGGCCCATGAATGCGAATTTGGTATCAGCCCACAAACAATGTCTGCAAAAAATAAAAATTAGAAGTGTAAATAAACAGAAAATCGACCATCATGTTTAATTTTTTTTTATTTATATTAGTTATTAAATTTAACAAATAATCATAAATAATATTTTAAGATTTATTAATTAAACAAAAAAATTACAAACATAAAAATATTCATTGATTCATCTCTATCCAAAAGTATAATAAACAAAATATTTAATGAATAATTCTTAAAATAAATTTAATTTTTGTTTGATTAAACTTAATAAATGATTGCAAAACACGTTTCAAGGAACAAATTACATATGTGACAAAATCAGTTTATATTCTATTCGCATACATCCCTAATAAAAATCATTAATATTATTCCCCAAAATTGAGCTTTATAGAAGTAAAAGGTTTATTTTCAGATGTGTTTTAGAATTTTATCACGTTTCAATCCACTATTCCCAATATTGATGAAGGCAATACTTGTACCAAATTAAAAAGGATAAAGGCAATCCACAAGCCCGTAAATAAAATAATACAAGGAAGCGAATCAATGAAACTGTGGAACACTCCACACTAGCAACATCTATTAGGATCTAGGCCTTAGTATGACCTACAACCTAAGGCATGTAGAATGCTAGTCTAACCAAACGATGAGGCATGATCTGAGTACACATGCAAGATCAGCTTGAAGCTAAACTGGATAGAGACATTAAAAGACCAGACAGCAATAAGGTACACCTTTACTGCAGGGTTGACCCAGATGTAGCTGAAGCCAAGGGTGCACCTGAAGGTGCAGAGCCAGATGGAGTGGATACTGATGGTCTACTCGCAGGGGGTGCATTCACAATGGCTGGAGGCATTGGTGTCCCAGATTGTTGATACAGTTGGGCTGTCGGTGGGGCCTGAGAAGGTGGTGGCATTGCAGAATGATATGGAGGATAATGTTGGTAAGGTGGCATTGGTGGCATATACCCATATGATGGATAAAGCTGATGAGGATACTGCCCATGTAGTGATGGTGGCATGGCCTGATAAGTATAACGCTGGCCTTCTTGTGGTTTTTCTGGTCCAGTTTTGTTTTCCCCATCTTGGGATGGTACAAGTGCACCCATTCTTTGAGGATCCATTGATGGGTAGAAGGTTCTCTCTTGCTGAGGTGGGGGTGGGATATTGAAGTAGTGCATTGGTGGCGGCTGGTCCTGACTGCCAGATGGTTGAAACTGGTTCTGTTGCTGAGATATAACTGCTCTTGGTAACATTCCACTATGAGCTACAGCTGCCTGCTGCCTTGCTCCCTCAGAGGTTTCTGACTCAGGTTTAGGTGCCTGTGGTTTACCCCACATAAGCTTCAGCCTCAGACCCTTTATAACCAGTTTATTAGAGAGCTCTTCTGCAGCCTTCTCTGCACCTTCTCTGGTTGTGTAGGTTACAAAAGCACATGCTTTGTCAAGCACCATCTTTATGGACTCAATTTCACCATGGGCATAGAAGTTGTCCCTTAAATCCTGCTCAGTGACCCTTTTATCAAGTCCACCCACATAGAGGGTTCTTATGCTTTCATCCTCAGGAGGTTCCAAAGAAGGCATCTCGCCAGCCTTGTTGAGCAGCTTTAGTGCCACCGGATCATTCACCCTAAGATATTTAGAGTTAAGAAAAAAAGCAAGGCAATGGGTTAATAACAAGCTCCAAACGAATCACACATGCCAAGCGCGAGTTTTTACATTGCTCAGTGGTTGGCATACATCTGTTAAATGACAATTTAAGTTTGTTTTCATGCTACAGCAATCACCAAGAACATTTATAAGAATATTGACCAAGTGCTGAAGTTTATATAAGCACAAGAAGGAAAAGAGGTCGATGGGATTATCAGTTTATTTTACGAAAAGCACTATAATTAAACCAATTATCTCATGTACAAAAGTACAAAACTAAATGAAGAATGTCATTGGCGACACATTAACTAAGCAAAAGGCACCAGCAATAGATAAGTCTTTTTCTTTTTTTCTTTTTTTTTGGCCAGTACAATAGATAATAGTCAGCATCAGCCGTATATGAGCAATGCCTATTGCTTAGTTAAGTACCAGACTCTGCCTACAACCAATGCACGGTGAACACCATTAATGCACAGACCAGCAAAATATATATATCATCAAGAATTGGACTTACCCATAGTAACGATCTTTTATATTTTGCTGTGACAACTCCCCAGTTTCAGGCATCTCATGCCTATAAGGGCACTCAGCACCTCTTATGCATTCACCCCGCACATAGAAACTGCAAATATGTGCTCGGTTTCTTTTATAATAAGGTGTTGTTCTTTGCAGCTTCAGGATTGTGTCACTTGGTCGTACTTTTCCATAAGAGGATTCATAATCAAAACCAGCTCTGGCCTGCAGTCCATGTATTATTTTAGGTATAATGCAAAGAGGTTAAATGAAGAAAAATAAGATAGAGGTAATTATGGCAATCAAATAGAACACATAAGTTATATACACCTTAAACCTTCAATGCCCATCTCATTGATGCTACATCAACGAGATATTTAATTCAAGATAGACAATTGAATGGGCTAAAAGGTTTATACAAATATAAATTGAGGGAATGGGTGGGTGGAGGGGTAAAAGGAGAAATAGTGAAGTACAGAGTCCTCAGTTGTGGGGTTTAACAAAAACTAAAACCTAGAATTTATTCAAATACTTGGTATGGTTTTAGTTTACAACCAGATGATGTATGCAGAAGATTATTCTAAAAGCTGAATACGTCAAGTAAATCAACCTCAAAAGGAGAAAGAAGCTAAATACCCCGCCAGAAAGCAATCAAACAGCATGAAACCATACTCGCATTCAAAATTCAAGAAACATGACAGCAGTTCTTACATAATCCAGAGTAGGGTCTCATTACAAGTACCACAAATCCATAACAATTCCTAATATTGTCCAAACCAAACTTAAACTCTCACTCTAACCTTGTAGGTGGGCTATCCAACCAAGAAAAATGAATTCATCGTTACTACATAAATCAATTAGCACCATTTCATAAACCACCACTCCTACCAAAAGAAACTATTTGAAACAGAAACAACGGGAAGATCAAAACATATAGGAGATGCAAGAGAAAGAGGAGATTTTATACCAGTACGCAGGAATTAATTGAAGAGATGGGGTAGGCATGGTATTTGGCAAACAAACACATCAGACTCTCTTTTTCAATGAAGTAACGATATCAAAATCCACACATCATTAAACAATTTCACTCTTCAAAAAGATGTGATCCCATGAAAGAATGGCAACACATATCATTAATTTACACATATAAAAGTCATAAAACACAAGACAGTTACCATTATCCCTTGATCTATAAAAGCACTAGACACATAGCTAACACATAACAAAGCCAATTGATCTAGACAAGAAATCCAAGCTCGTACAGAAGACGAACAACTTTGCAAGAGCAACATATTACACCGATGATTAAGTGGCAATGCTACTAACAGGCAACATGCACATCATTTAAGAAATGTTACAACCTATCCTTCAATTAGTCCAATGGCAATTCACAGCATAAAAGAAAACAGTTCTAATTTAAAGTTCAAATAACTTTAGTTACTTCATAAAGCAATAACAAAATCAGAGCTATTAATCATCAAGCGCAAACAAACATACCCTACGGTCATGCTCCTCAGCAAAATACTCTCTATTAACATCACTCCTTGGAATGGCATCATGGGAACTTATACTAAGAGCAGTATCGCGAACTTGAACCGGTAACCCATATTCGAGGTCCAAAAGGCAAACTTGACAAACGTTTTTCAACTTACTACACGTTTGACAAATCTCAGTTTTCTTATACCTAGCATCGCGGCCAGGCCTCCATCTAAAAACGGTGAATGGCCGTGTACAAATCTTGCATTCCTTATCATAATCAGCTCGAGTCTGTGCAAAATGTAAAGGTGAATTTCAGCATTGATTTAAAAAAAAAAAAAAGAACGAAAATTTTGAAATTTAAATAATGTAGTTACCATTCGAACATAAGGGTTGTCACCAAGACATGACTCGCAAATAATAGGGAAATCAGAGCGCTCCCACCCATCTGCGTCGTGATCTCTTAATAATCTATGCGCCATTTTTGTAAAAGCCTTGAAGAATTTATCTCTCTGTTTCTTTTAAATTCGAATGAAAAGTAAAGTGTAAGAGATTTAAAAAAAAAAAAAAAAAGGTGGATTATCAAAATCTTATAAACAATAGAATAAAATTAAAAAAAAAAAAAAAAAGAGGGGAGTAATTGTACCCTAAATTAAAGTCAACCTAAAACCCCCTGGTTTCGAGATTTCCGTCAAACGGTGTTGAAGATGAAGAGAAAAATGATGAAAGATCCAAGAACTGAAAAAGCTGAATTGGATTTTTTTCCCCTTTATTTTTTTTTTTTTTTCTCTCTCTCTCTCTCTCTCTCTTCTGGGTTTGACTTGTAAGTGATTACCACTCAACAGGCCAAACCCGGCTTGAGCCCTGCATTGAGTTTTTTGGGCCTAAGACCTGTATGTTTTAAAATTTGGAGTTTTTTTTAATGATAAAAGGTAATAATTTTTCTCTAATACATTTATTTTTTGGACCGATTCAAAGAGGTTATTTATATTATATTTATGATAAATTATTCTCTCAAAGTCTCTAAATTGATTCAAATCCAAATAATGAAAAAAAATAAAATTTTTTATCACTTAAACTAACCATTTTTTCGATTTTTTTTTTACCCAACAAGAGACTTTTGTCAAAAGTTCTCTATGCATCATTTATCAATTTCTCGCGTCCACCATAAATTTGGGCTTTGTTTAATGTGCACAATAACAAATGCTTTAATCATAATTAGTGGAATCTTGATTATTTGCAATTAAACTATTGCTAATTCCATTATTATTAATATTATCAATAAAAAGTGCTTTAAACATAATTAGTGAAATCTTGACTATTTGAAGTTCGATTATTGCTGATTTCATTATTATTAATATTGTTATTTTATGAAGAAAGCTGCTTGATTATTCAAATTAAAGCTTTTGAAAATATTTAAAGTTTAATTGAATCATACATACGCTTCAACGAATCTGATTTTTTTTTTTTTTACCTTCGACAATATTAAATTTTAAATTTTTTTTTTTATTCTCGATCCTTTTATTAAAAAAAATTAAAACTTTTGATTAATAGAGTGGTGAAATCCTAATTTCAAATAACTAATAATTTACGCAGGAATGGCATAATATTTGTTCTGAAATTATTCTCAACATTACAATTTAGGAACACGTGAAAAGTGACATGGACGACTAAACAATACAGCTGGTTCTTCAAATTCAATGGTCACTCCTGTTAGGCTTGTCTGAACCAAAATAAGCCTGGAAATCAAAAGAGATAGTGTAAACAATGTAGGCCAATCAAAACTACATCCTGTTACTTAAATGCTAATGAAATGAACCCAGATTTGTTGGTTTACCGCATCCGAAGCAGCTGGAATCCAGTCGTTTGTTGCTGGATTTCCCTTGCAGGAGGCATGGCAGCTGGTATCTGAATCTGGTTCCAGGCTGAAGCTTCTTCCATTGGCGTTCTCCACCTTGATGAACCCTGTTCCTGTCTGGAATGGAAACCCACACCATTGCCAATCAAAATTATTTTCTTTATCATTATAATTGAAGAGAATAATAACAAGAAAATTTCCTGGAAGATCTCTCTGTACCGTGTGGTGCTGCTTGTCAACGCAATTGAGATCCTTATAATACTCAGTCTCCACATATTCCTCTCTCATTTCATTTCCATTGTAAACTATTTTCTGGTTTCAAATTTTAATGGAAAAAGAAAATCAGATAACTGGGAGAAAAAAAAAGAACTATAGTACCAAACTAGCATGACATAAATCGATGGAACCACAATATAATAAATCCAAGTATTACCACTTAATACACAAATCATATACTAAAAATGCTTTAGACCTGTCAAGAGAAAAAGAAAAACAGGTTTCAAAAACTGCGTTTGTAGTCCAACGGTTAGGATAATTGCCTTCCAAGCAATAGACCCGGGTTCGACTCCCGGCAAACGCATATAATTTTATCTTTTATATGTATAATTTCTTTTAAACTAACCTCGGGATCATTTTCCAGACGTTGGAACTCAACGTATTCTGGGATAGTGGAGTCGTTGTTGTTACCGTCGGCGAGTGCATCATCGTACTTGGAATAATACTCGCTTCGTTGAGGCTTAGTGTGACGTTTAGGTGCTTTTTCATCAAAGTATTCCCTCGTTTTCTCCTCCAATTTGGCCTCTTCTTCCACTGATAAATGCACATCACTCCTGTTAGGCCTCCTACAGCACTCCATTTTTTCTTCTTCTTTACTTCCAAACCCTGTTTACCTCTTACTTCTTTTCAACAGATGGCTAGCGTTTTATTGGCAATGGAAGATATTTTCTTTTGGGTGTCTGCTTAATGATTGCTTGATATTATTACAGCTTTGATTTTTGTACGGTAAGTTGGATCAAAATATCAACTACCCTTGGGATCAAAAAAAATCTTGAGAACCTTATCCATTCATTTGGTTTGGTCCATTCTTGAAATTTTATAGTACATGCTAGGTGGCAGATTCAAGATTTTTTTTACCAAACCTAAAAGGGAATGAATTTGGACCCATAAGCTTCCACTTTCCGATGGAAAAGTCCCGCTGAGTGCATGTATAACATCATGGGATCATTAAGCCTAATGATTCTTGGTTAAGCTAGTGAATATATGATATCATGGGCTTCAAGCTAAAGCCCAATCCTATGAAAGGATCCAAGAAGTGCATGAGATTCAAGTTAAAGCCCAACCATTGGGCTGAAAGTTCTCTTTTTTTATTTTTCATGTGCCCACATTTATATGCTATAAAAAGAAAACAATTTCTTTTATATATATAAATAGAAGTATAAAAAAGAGAAACTTGTTTCTAAAGTTAGAGAGTTCAATATTTGAGATTATGAAACAAAGAGAGAAAAAAAAATTTTAAAAAAAAATTAAATATATATTTATTTTTAATTCAATATTTTTTCTGAATATATGCATTTAAAATAAATTTTTTTATCGGTCATATTTAATTTGTTTACATAGTTCATTCAAATCGATCTCGATAGACCTCGAGGCTCTGGTCAGAAGATATAATCCAAGCAATTAACTTCAATTAACAAATCTCAAGCTAACTATGGTGTTTATTTGAGTAATTTTAATGTTCGCTTTCTTAAAATACAGAGTCATGTTTCCGATCCATTTCAAACATGCCGGTGTAACGAAGAAGACTCTAGATTTCGGGTAAACTTGTCAAGTGGAATCGAGCAATTTCCATGCAATGAAGTAGATAATACCTCATTGGCCCAAAAGAACTAGACAATGCCTTTGATCATACTTTATACACCAAATTAAGTAAATAACCATATTTTATACACCAAAATACTATTGGCACCATCCAATATGAATCACTTTTGACCAACCGTTTAGTAATAACTTTCCCATCCATAGACTTCCTCAAAACAAGAAGCAAAGACATGACAAAAGGTTTCAATTTCTCATGGGTTATGTCTTTGAAAATGGGTCGGCACTAAATATATTTTAAGAATTTATATTTGATATATTATTAATATATAAATTTTATATATTATTAATAAATCAAATGATATATTTCATTACCTTCATTAACGAATAAAAATTAATATTTTTTTTAAAAATTTATTCATTAATAAGATAATATCATTTAATTAATTTTATTAATAAAATAATATTATTTTATTTATTAATAATATATAAATTTTATATATTAATAATAAATTAAATATAAATTTATATTTTAATTCCAAGCATGCATTTTTACTCTCTCCAATAATCAATCATAAGATTCGTTCCTCCCATAATTCAGATGTCAGCCTAATAAGCCAAGTGGAAAACGAATGCAAATAGCCAGCATCCTAAATCCTATGTTTCTAAACTAGGTTTCACGGATGATCACATGCTGAGGAGGACAAAAGCGTCAAAGTATTGTATACTCACCCCGACCATGAATATCTTCATCGATCAGTCGTACGTCGGCCGTTGTTGTTTTCTAACCAAAACCATGTACATGCAAGGAAGATCATCGCCAGTTTCATGAAAGGAATTCCTTTTGGCTTTTTCCTTGTCCTGATTCCTGACAAGGATTCCCGAAAGTACGGGCAATGAACAAGTCGAATATGCAGCGGACACGTATAACAATAATTCCCACTGGCAAATTAAAAAAATAAAGCCCCCCTATCGGACGATAGACGTTATGTTTATTCACGTGGTGGTGGTGGAATTTGCCGCCACTTTCGAGACTCTATATCCATTGTTATAGACTTATAGCTAGACTGTCTTTCATTCTATGTATATCGTGGCTCTAGCTTCATGAGCGTCAGGAAATTAACTCTTTGTCTCTTTGGCTTATAATTAGACATAATTATATTTAGATACAATTTAAGGATTCATGTCAATTTTTTATTTAGATATAATTAATTATTTAATAAATTTTTTATTTTAAAATTTTTTAAATTTAATTAAGAATTTTTTAAAAATAAATTTTAATCTACTAATTAAAAAAAAATTGAGAGTTTTGTTATATATAAAAAAAATTATAACATCTTCACAAATTTATTTAAATGAGTATCATTTTATTTTAAATTATCTTAAAGTTTGTTATTCTAATGATCTTAATTTTGATATTTAAATATTAAAAATAATTCTTAATATTTTTTCATTAATTTGGTAAAGTTTTTAAAAATACATCATCACCTCAAAGAATATTTAAAGATATCATTTATTGTTTTTTAAGAGACTCCATCATAAAAAAAAATTATTCTTTTTTTTTAATTTTTTGTTTTATTGAAAATATATCTAAAGGATCTACCATTTTGACCGAAATTAAAAATATTTTTTTACCTAAAAATATTTTAAATAATTATTCATTTATGATTATTAAAAATTTCATCATCAAATTTTATTTTTTATCATTTGAGTTTATTTAAAAAATTTTCTTTATCTGCTATTAAAATTTTCATCATTTGAGATAATTTTAAAATCTACTCTTGTTAGTTTCTTAATCTTTATAAAGAAAATAATAAGACAATTATTTTTTAAATTTTCTGTAAATTCTTTCACTATTTAGGTTAACTTTTCACTTAAAAATCTTATGAAAATTCAACCATTTGTGATTTTTCTTAGGATTTCATTATTAGATAATTGTCAAATATTTTCATCAAAAATTTTAATTTATATTTTTAATTTTTAATTTTTAAAATTTTCATTTGAAAAAGAATACAATAACTTTTATTAAAATTCATATAAATTATTCCACCATTTGGGTTAAATCTAAAGAAATTCTTTATTTAAAGATTTTTTTAAAAATTTACCATTTAAAATTTTTAAAATTCTTATCCTTAAATAAATTTTAATTTATTCCCAAAATTTATTATATTTATTTATTTTTAAAAAATAAATACTAATTATTATTATTTTATTTTATTTAAAATTTCCTCTATTTAGATCAAATTAAAAAAAAAACCTCTCCCCTAAAATTTCTTAAAATAGCTACATTCGTATTCTCTTTTAATTTCATCATAAGAAAAATTTTATTAAATTACACAATGTAAATAAAATCTTAATTAGACAAAGTAAATTAAAATTACAAATTATTATTATTATTATTTTACCTACAAATCTTTAACTTTTAACACATTATAAATTCAAACATGCCATAATAGAAAAATAAAATAAATAAAGTAGAAATAACAACAGATTACCTAAAAAACTTGAGTTAAACCCAAGATGGAGAAGAAATCCAACGGGGGCTAATTTATCCAACAAAAGTTTAGGTGGTCAATGGGTCACGTGTCATGGTGGGGGCCTTGCCAATAATTTTGCTTTTATTTTGTCTTCTATTTAGCTTTATGAAATCTAATGCTTTCTCATCCCAAAGCTTATCTCATCTTTTATTCTTTCAACTGTACTGTAACCATCCAGCAATGTCATAATCCTCCTCTGAAAATCTCCAAGCCATTGCTTGCTTCTGATTCTTTCTACTGCTTCCCTTAGATCCTGTTGATTCCAAATCGATTATTATGCTCCACTTCTATGATTTTCTCTACTAATTGTTTTCTCAGTGATTTTTTTTTTTGTGTACATTAGAATTAATTTATAGATAAAAATTCAAATTCAAATAATATTTTGACTACAGCTAAACTCTTCAAAAAGTCTATCTAATAATTAGATTAAGATTGAATTTTATTTTTAAAAAATCTTTCATCCAACCAAACAATTTGTCTTCAACAAAATCTTTCATATTTCTTTTTTTTTATTGAAAAAATAAATAAATAAATTAAATTAAATTAAATTTTAAACATAGGATAAAATGGATATCTACACTTAATTAATAAATAAGGATTTATCATCAATTTTTTATTTAGATATAATTAATTACTTAATGAATCTATCATTTTAAAAAACTTTTTAATTTAATTAAGAGTTTTTTAAAAATAAATTATGATTTATTAATAAAAAAAATTCAGGAGTTTTATCATATATAAAAATGATTATAACATCCTTACAAGTTCATTTAAATGATAATATCATTTTATTTTAAATTATCTTACAGTTTGTTGTTCTAATGATCTTAATTTTGATATTTAAATATTGAAGATAATTCTTAATATTTTTTCATTAATTTGGTAAAATTTTTAAAAATACATCATCACCTTAAAGAGTATTTAAAGATCTTATTTGTTTTTCTTGAAGAGAGTCTATCGTCGAAAAAACTTAATCATTTTTTTTTTGTTAAATTTTTATTTTATTGAAAAAATATATAAAAGATCCATCATTTTGGTCAAAATTAAAAATATTTTCTCACCTAAAAATATTTTAAATAATAATTTATTTACGATTATTAAAAATTTAATCATCGAAATTTATTTTTTATTTTACAAGTTTTATTTCTAAATTTTTTATCATTTGAGTTTATTTAGAAAAATTTCTTTATCTACTATTAAATTTTTTATCATTTAGGCTAAATTTAGAATCTACTCTTGTTAGTTTCTTAACCCTTATAAAGAAAATAATAAGACAATTATTTTTGAAATCTCTTCTAAATTCTACTACCATTTGAGTTAATTTTTTACCTAAAAATTTTATGAAAATTCAACAATTTGTGATTTTTCTTAAGATTTTATCATTAGATAATTATCAAATATTTTCACCTAAATTTTTAATTTTTAATTTGAAAAAGAATATAATAACTTTTATTAAAATTTTATCTAAATTATTTCATAATTTGGATAAAATCTAAAGAAAATTCCTCATCTAAAAATTTTTTAAAAAATTTATTATTTAAAATTTTTAAGATTCTTATCCTTAAATAATTTTTAATTCATTCCCAAAATTTATTATATTTATTTAGATTTTTTTATTTTTTTAAAAATAAATATTAATTATTATTATTAAAATTTTATCTAAATTTTCTTTCATTTGGCTCAAATTTAAGAAAAACCTCTCTCCTAAAATTTTCCTAAAATAGCCACATTCGAATTCTCTCTTAATTTCATCATAAAGAGAATTTTATTAAATTACACAATGTAAATAAAATCTTAATTATATAAAATAAATTAAAATTACAAATTATTATTATTATTATTATTATTATTTTACCCACAAATCTTCAATTTTTAACACATTATAAATTTAAATATGCCATAAAAGAAAAATAAAATAAATGAAGTAGAAATAACAACAGATTACCTAAAAATTTTGAGTTAAACCCAAGATGGAGAAGAAATCCAACAGGGGCTAATTTATCCAACAAAAGTTTAGGTGGTCAATGGGTCACGTGTCATGGTGGGGGCCTTGCCCATAGTTTTGCTTTTGTTTTGTCTTCTATTTAGCTTTATGAAATCTAATGCTTTCTCATCCCAAAGCTCATCTCATTTATTATTCTTTCAACTGTACTGTAACCTTCCAACAATATCATAATCCTCCTCTAAAAATCTCTAGGCCACTGCCTGCTTCTGATTCTTTCTACTGCTTCCCTCAGATCCTATTGATTCCAAACCAAATAATGCCTTAAAAGCCTGTTTTCTCTCTCGATTATTTCTACCTTCCTTCTTTCTTTCTGATTTGTGTTCCTATTTTTTTTCCCCTTTATTATGCTCCACTCTTATGATTTTCTCTGCTAATTGTTTTTTCTATGATTTTTTTTTGTGTATATTAAAACTAATTTATAGATAAAAATTCAAGTCCAAACAGTATTTTAATTAAGATTAAATTTTTTAAAAAATTTATCTGGATTAAGATTGAATTTTATTTTTTAAAAAACCTTTTATCCAACCAAGCAATTTTTTATCAACCAAGTCTTTGATATTTCTTTTTTTTTTTTTACTGAAAAGATAAATAAATAATAAATAAATTAAATTAAATTTTAGACCCCGAATAAAATGGGTATCTATACTTATGCTTTTAAATAAATTTAATAAGTGGCATTCATTTTTTCTTGAAAGGTTTAATAATTACCAATCTAATTAAATTTTGAAAGGATTAAATTTTTAGTCTCTCATCAAATTACAAACCACTACTCTGCTAGACAATTCGAGACCTACACACAGGGATTCATTCTTTGAGAGACTAAAAATTACAACCTCCTATGGTGGTGCAGGAAGACCATCTCTACTTATTACACCAGAGAATAAGGTGGCTGCCTTAGCCATCCACTTGTGCACATCCCCTCCTTGTATATTGAGTAGCTATCCAGTCAGCGTTCTCATTGGCTTTTCTTCTAATTAAACTGAATTTTTTCTGCTCAATAACACCCAGCAGCTTCACTATGTCACTTAGAACAGGCTTTGGCTCAGTTGGAAATCAAGTATGCATGTAAAACATCTATATATGAATAAATAATTTAAACCCTACAACTAGAAAGTTTCCAAGTTTCGAAATGAAGTGAGAAATGCGATATTCATGCATGGGATGACGATAAGAGGTTAAAATATATAGTTCTTTTGGTTTAACTCAAAACCTAAATGATCAAATTCAAAACATATCCACTTTTATACAAGAAAAAGGAAAAGGACTAGTTGTATTAGTTAATAAAAATGGAATGAGACTGCTATATACACTCTTTAAAAACATTAATTTTTTTACGAATCTTAAAAAAAAAATCCTTAAAAACACTTATTAAGGTTAAATAGGGATGAGTAATCAGTTGATTCGGTTTGTAAAAATTAATAATCGATTTAACCGATTTTTATTTAACAAATAATTGAATCGATCGAATATTCTTACCATAAACGAATCAATCAAAATCGGTTCGATTCAATTAATTCGGTTAAATAATAAACTTTTTAATCATTTTTTTAATTATAAATAATTATTTAACTACAAATTCAATTCAATAAAATTCAAACTCAAGTATCATTCAAACTAAATGACTAAAAAATTTAATAATTTTAATAATATTTTACAAAAAAAAAAAAATAAAAATATTTATGTCAATTTTTTTTACTTTAACTTATTAGATGGTTATTTCGATCAGTTTAATTATCAATTTTAAAAATTAAAAATCAATCGAATTAATTAATTTAACTAATTTAAAAAATTGATTATAACTAAAATCAAATAAATTTAACTGATTCAACCGAATAAACCTAATTGATTTAATTGAATTCACTTGATTTCGATCGATTTAATCGATTTAAATTGACTTTTGCTCACCTCTAAGGTTAAAGGGTATTTTAAAAATTTAATAGTAGATTGATGTGTTTTTTTTTAAATAAAAAATATTGTATTTTTAAGAAATATTTTAAAGAATACAGACTTAATTCTATTAATTTATATGTTCACGTTTAAATTAAATTTTAATACTTACAATTTTATTTTGTTATCCTTATATCGTGGTCTCGTTTATATAAAAATAATATTTTAAGATGAAAAATCTAATCTTTTGATTATGGTAAATTGAATTTCCAAATTTGATAAACACTGAAAGCTTCTTCCCCCGACACAGCCCCACTCAAGCAAAATTAATCCTTACTATCGGCTAGCTGACAAGGCCGGTTCACTCCAAATACCACAGCCAAAACTAAAAATATGATTGCCTAACAAAATATCACACTCTATGTCTATGATCATAATTAACCATTCACTTCCAAACACTTTGAGCCAAAATAATGGAAAACAAGCCTTTTCAGTCACCCTAAATTAACCAAACACCAATAAAGATCAACTAGCTTCTTTAGGATAAACGATTTGGATTTTATCAATTATTAGGTCACCTTTTATCTTTCTTTTTTTGTGAGAACATTAATAGCACTTTCCTTATTGGAAAAAAAAAAAAAGTAACTTTCAAAATTAAGGAACGTTTAGTACGAAATGATGGTACAGTAAGAGTGCTTTTTAGGTCCATTTCACGTCAATAAAAATTGATGCAAGTAGATAAGATTTGTGATTTAAATATAAATCATTTAAGTTTGAAATTTCATAAATTTTTTATTGATAAATGATTTATAAATTTAAAAAATTTTAAAAAATATTTATAAATTATTTTACCTTGATTTTTACTCAAAATTTTTTGCCAAAAAAATTTCATTTCACACCACCTGCCTAAAGAGATGAAAAAGAAAAATACATATAACATTTTAACAAAGTGAAGACAAATATCAATGAGCAAAACTTTCTATCATTGATTTATATTGATACATCAATGAAAGTAGTGTTTGTTTTTTTATATGGATAATGCTATATAAACATAAGAAACATACACATATAAATATATAACTATTTTGTAATAATATTTTTTTTAAATAAAAGAATAAGATGAATTTTTTATTAGATTAAAAATATTGATATGAGAAAAAAATTTTGGCTATCTCTTTGAGGCAAGAAAGGGGAAAAATATCAAAAACCCATTTCTAAAAGTATCTTGTGCAAAAAACATCCCCCCTAAAAGAAGGAACAATATACATTTTAGCCTTTTGCTTTAAGCCAGCTAGCAAATTAGTACATAAAAAAAAAAAAAAAATCACTTTGCGATGCATGCATATCCATATGGCATGCCTGGAAATGTCGATTTCTTGTTTTGTTCCATATAACAAAGTAAAATGATCAATAAGAAGCTTTTAAGTAAGCTTTAACTATATAATTCCAATAAGTTTCATATAACATTTCAAAGAAAATAATTTAAGGTCATTATGATCTTAATAGTCATAATAAAAAGTTTCGGTATTTCATTTAGGGTTAATTTCATTTATGTGATTTGTTGATAGTATCGGATTCTTAATTCTAGTGACCGAATATCAAAATCTTGCAATTTCAAATATCCCAAAAAATATTATCAATGTGTTTAATTAGAACTAATAAAAATTAAAATTACTATGCATGGATATGATCACTAATTGATTATACAATTCATATAAATGAAGGAAGCGAATGGAACTTGGAGAGATAATGTTTAAAGTGATCTTCAAGAAAGTTATTTATGAAAAAATATCTATAAGCATTAAAGTGAAAATTGACTAAACAATGTCTCATTTTAATAATAAAAGAGAAATGGTTTCATCCCTACAAACACAGGAATACAGAAACATACAGGGGAAAAGCAACAAATCCAAGCATAACACAGCAAACACCAAATTTTATCATGCATTATTTTTCAGAGAAAAAAAATAGTAACACCTAATTAAAATATTGTTCATATAGTTTTTAAGATCAATATAATTTCTCTTTAGTTTCTATTTTAGGAAGAAAAGTAAGGATTATGATCTATTCTTTGTATTTGGCCGCTTTGCTTATTAATCTCTAAAAAAAATTATATAGAATTTCCCTAGACACGAATTAGGTAATTATGTTCCAAATTCCATGAATTTTGATTGAGACAAGAGACTTAAAAAAATTATAAAACATGAGCCATGATAGATGCATGGATTCATATGAAATCGAACATCTTTCTTTTGTCTTGTTTCTTGGTTAGCTCCATTATGTAATACTATTATCGTATACAACAATAGCAGCTAGCTTTTGAAAAGTTATTAAATACCCAAGCTTCTAGCAATAATTTTTTTTTTTCATGCATACAATTTGAGTCTCTCCCCTTCTCTCATTTTCATCACCTTCTTTTCCATTGCTGTTTGCTTGCCTGTGTGTTTTTGTGGAGACAATGTTTCCCAGTAGCTTGCTTTGTTCCATGCGTCGACCAAACTTCTCAAGGTAATTATTATCTCTTTGTTGAACTTTATACCTTACTTTTGGTACTTTACAATTGCTCATCCATGGCTATCATCCATGTTTCAAAGTTTATATTTGTACTCAAGAATTGTTCCTTTTAGCTACATTTTCCTTGTTGAACCTAGCTTGAGTTATCGTCTTTCAAAAATTTCACCTTAGAAATTGAGTAGAGAAAATAATATTGTATGAAAAGTATTGAAAAAGTTACAAGAAATCAACAATTGACAATGCCTAATTAAACATAAATATAAATTCATGAAGAGAACATTAAGGAAGATTTGGTAATTAATAGCTTGTATACTCTGTTACTCTGATTCGGGTATGTATTTGATACGGATATTCTTAAATTTTTCTAATATTTTTTTCATATTTGAAAGATTGGATTTCTGTACCCATATCCATATTCATGCACATCAAAAGTGCCAGATACGGATATTTAAAGAAAATTGAAGAGACGACATTAGATACCGGAGCTAACATATAAACCATACTGAGAAAGCTTTAAGCGGCCAGTGCCATGCCTTCTGCAGGGATTTTGCTCCAAGGACTGAGCTGATATTAAGGGATGGATATTGGGAAATTCTGAAGTAAAAATATGATTTTATATATTAACCAAAACAAATACGGTTTCTTTTCTTGTGGGACTCTATTATTTCAAATTGGTAAGTGTATCCAACTAGGAATTTCTCGATCGGAAAATGACTCACCTTCACTATAATAATACTATATAGATCTTTCTTCTCGATGAAAATATGCCTTGGAAACTTTCACAAGGCATAAACACGGGAATATTGACATTTTTTTTTTACAGTTTTTAATTTGTAAAATGTCCTTTCCTTTCGATTGTCTGCCTTTTTTGGTTAGTTTTGGACAGCTTTAGTTTAGAAGATACAAGAATCATGAACCCATTTACGCTACTAGATAAGCTCTGAAATGAGAGGCAGTCCATTTCAATTATAGATCAATCATTTTTCATTTTTTTTTCTTGATATTTAGGTTGAAAGTGAAACAAATAATTTAAATATATAAAAAAAAAAAGGGAAAGTGAAACAATTTGCTTCTTCGACCTTTGTCTAAATCAACTTGACTTGATTACTTGAATACAAAGCAAGGTGAAAACATCAACTTCATAAATTTTGCCCAAGAAAACTTCTTCAAATCTCTCACTTCAAATTCACTAATCAAATGTTTCTTTTCATAGAGTAACAGTTTTGTTTTTCTTTTTGAAGTTATGACTAGGGCTAATCTCTTGTAGCGGAGGATTTGTGATTTGATTTTCATATCCACAAGAAACTCTTCTTCTAGGAATTTCATGCCTAACCAACTTAATTTCTTGTTTGGTCGTAATTTTTTTTACAAAAAAATATATAAAAAATAAAAATTATTTTATAAATCGCACTAATCATAAGTGAATTTAATATAAAATATTTAAAATTTTGGGTCATTTACAAAACTAACATTTTCTTCAAAACTTGGAGGGAATTATATTACAAAGGCAAAACTTAGATAGCAAGATATGCCAAAACTCAAGCAACTGTGAAATTCATGAATTTTCTATGTGTTTTTTTTTTCTCCTTCCATTGAGGGACCTCTCCTTCAATCTTGAATATCCAAGACCAAACATGGAAGAAAGCACCATCACCTATGCCAGCCACTCCTTTCTCTTTAACTCCACCCTTATCTTAATCACACCAAAAAAATCAAACTGAAATCTACACCATACACGTGTCTCAAGAGGGTATTTTTGTAAATACAACGTAGACAAGCATACCTGTAAACCATCTATGTAGTGAAAAGCTTTACCATGGGTTAATTTTTTGTGTTCCCAGGAAGAAGAAAGGCAACCGGGATAGCCTGGAAACTGAAGCCAAAGACCTTGACTTTTGGTATTCCGTTACGTTTAACAGAGATCCGTCTCAGAATCAGTCGCCGTCAAGATTCTGTTTAAGATCTGATAATTCTCACGTTTCCAGGTCAGCCACCTGTCCGAATTAAAAAAAAAAAAAACTTTCTTTTTTCTTGTTCTTGACATTGGTTTTTGCTACCTTCAATTGGATTGGTGTTACCGTTTATCCTGCGCATCCTCATTGAAGACAAAAGTTTCTAACTTTGCTCGAAAAGGCTCAAAACTTTTTAACTCACCGAGCTCCCTGCTCATCTAACTTTGGTTGTTTCAGACACGGAGCAACGGTGAAGGCAAAGAAGAAAGGAGAAATGGCGAGCAAAGTATCGAACTTTTCGGATCTGATACAACGAGTTGCAGCTTCTTGTTTGTTGCACCCGCTCGCCGCCGGTAGACGAGAGTACGGCGACGTAGACGAGGTGACTCACGCCGTCATTGAGGAGGACCCGGATGAAGAAGAATATTACGAGTATAATAATTCGAGTGAGGATGAAGAGAAAGAAAATGGAGTTAAAGACGTGGAAAAGTCGAGGAGAATAGGGGGGTTTTGGAACAATAATGGAGAGAAAATGAAGGAAATGGTGATGTTAATGGAGGAGGTTTTCGATGCGGTGGCGGAAATGAAGAAGGCTTACGTCAGGTTACAGGAGGCACATTGTCCGTGGGACCCGGAGAGGATGAGGGCGGCTGATGTGGCGGTGGTGGGGGAGTTGAGGAGGCTTGGGGTATTGAGGGAAAGGTTTAGACGAGGGACACATGGTAGTGGTAGTGGTGCTGGGAAAAGACACGTGTCTATGCTGAGGGAAGTGGTGGCGCCGTATGAGGCGGCGGTGGAGGAGTTGAAGAAGGAAGTGAAGGTTAAGGTGGTGGAGATTGAGAACTTGAAAGAGAAGCTGAATACTGTTACTTGCCTTTCCAATGTTGGAAAGAGAGGACGGGGTCTTTCCAGGAGGAAAGTCAGCTGCAGTCAAGGTAATTTTCTTTGAAATGACCTTTGTAGACTTGTCTTTGAAAACCTTTTTGCTTTTACATTTGTATCTCATTTGATGAAATTTGGGGTTACATTGGTAATTATGAGAAGTAGACAAGATGCAAACAAGGCTGGAAATATTGTTCCTGACTAATGGCATCATTCTACGTCACCAGGTAGTCATAGTCAAACCAACTATTCAGTCTTTCTTGTTCAAATAACTAGGAAACCATTAGTCTCTTGGCAAATTATTATGGGAATTTTAAGGTTTGAATAAGGATTAATCTTTGGTGTTAAAATTTTATGGCATATTTAGGGAGATCATGTCAGTTTTAAGTTCTTTGCTTGTTCCTGGTGGCAGTACTTACAGCTGCACCAGCACCAGAGCTGTTTGAGGCCACAATGAGTCAGGTGAAGGAGGCATCAAAGTCCTTCACATGTCTCCTCCTTTCCCTCATGCGTGAGGCTCGCTGGGATATCGCCGCCGCAGTCCGATCTATTGAAGCCGCCACCGCCACTCCTGATAACTCAACCTATACCACCATGATCACTCCCTCTGTCATCGCAAATCACCATGCCAAGTATGCGCTTGAGTCATATGTTTCACGCAAAATTTTTCAAGGCTTCGACCACGAGACATTCTACATGGATGGTAGCCTCTCTTCCCTGCTTAATCCGGATCAGTACCGTCGGGAGTGCTTCACTCAATACCGTGACATGAAGGCAATGGACCCGGTTGAACTTCTTGGAATCTTGCCTACTTGCCATTTTGGCAAGTTCTGCTCCAAGAAGTACCTTGCCATTGTTCATCCTAAGATGGAAGAATCCTTGTTAGGAGACCTGGAGCAGCGCAGCCAAGTAATGGCTGGAAATCATCCTAGGAGTCAGTTTTATGGGGAGTTCTTGGGGCTGGCCAAGGCAATTTGGTTGCTTCATTTGCTCGCATTCTCGCTTGACCCATCACCAAGTCAGTTTGAGGCGAGTAGGGGAGCAGAGTTTCATCCACATTATATGGAAAGCGTGGTCAAAATTGCAGGTGGGCGGGTGCCTGCAGGTCAGATCGTGGGATTCCCAGTTAGCCCTGGGTTCAAGCTAGGAAATGGATCTGTTGTCAAGGCAAGGGTTTACCTTGTGGCTAGGACTTGAAGTAATTATGGTCAGACTTCTTGTATCTGCTTGGACAGGTTTTAGGATTTACACTTGTTGCTATTCGGTTTACCTTGCTGTTGCTGTTTATGGACAACACTTGGGAGGAACTTCTGGAATATTATTATTAGACTACTGATGTTAGGATTATTAGATCATTACTCTTGAGCTGCATGTTACCTGAGCATTTGCTCTTTAAGAGTTTGGATTGAACTTCATAGATGTTTCAGTCTTCGGTTACTTGGTCAGTTTGTTTTATCAGATCCTTGCCTTTCTCGAGCCCTGTATTTCCAGCATACTCAAAATTTATCTACAAAATTATGATGAGATTAAACTTTCAATCACCTCGGTTTAAGTTTCGACTTTCCAGAAACTATTATTAAAGTTTGGAGGAACAGAATGACAGGCTAAAAGGCCATTCAATCATTTGTTATTCAACAAAGAATGTGCCTGCTCAGGTATACTTGGAACTAGAAGCAAAGGTAAGAAGATTATACGTTGTATAACATCTGGCTGAGTACTTACCAAACTATAACATTTACATGGTAAATACTTTATACAATGGTTGACACTAAAAGCCAATTCTCAGCCTACAGTTATTAGTTGTTACCCCGATAAGGAAGGGACAAGGTCAAAGACTCAAAGGAAGAATACAATAAGATACAAGCCAAAGGGAGGCATAATGATTGAACAAGAGCACAGTATTGTTTCCACCTTCAACCAAGTTTCCTTGCACTAACAAACAGGGCAATGCAGGGCACATCAGTACATGCAACTTAAATTTCTCATGTTTAGTTCAAGAATAAGCAATATGTGTTGAATGTCCCACAAATGTAGGTATTACATGGTTCCAAATACAACGTGGCAAATATTTTCCAATTTCAGTTTAGTTGGGAGGAGACAAACAGACAGCTTGTACTCCCACAGAAGTGTACGGTAATAATTCCTTCTAAAAGATATCTAATTAGTAACTTAAACGTTTGCTAATGGTTAAATGACACTTATTTATGTAAGACAAATGAAGAGTTATAAAAGATGCCTACCTTACTCTTTGTTCAAAAATATTTGTTCAAGAATCGAAGGGACAACAAGCAAAAGCCTTGTATTCCTGGCTGCAATCTAAATCAATCATAATATAATTCTCCCCGGAAAACTTTCTTGGCCTGCAATCATCGTAACGACGAAGGTTAGCATATTCATCATTGGTAGCAAATATAAAGGCTTTCTTAAGATTTACAAGTAGGCCAAGAAAATTCAAAGCTTTGAATAGAAACAGTCTCTGCGTTTAAATCACAAGAAATAGAAAAAATCTTCCCATCTTTTTGGGAAAAAAAAGAAAAAACATTAAAAATTTAAAATAGATATATAAATAAATCTATATGGAATATAGGTTAAATGTTGGCAAAGGCATGTATAATAGTACAGACACAACATAGCACTCACTACTAAGGTTGAGCTTGAGCCCAATAAACATGGCAGTTTTCCAAATCCAGATGTTGCATTGTGATGCGTTTAGCCTATATGCAGATTCAAAACTGGAATCTTATTGTGAAATAGAAAATATGAGATTGGAATGCACATGCATACATATATTAGAAAAAGATTACCAAAGAAAGTAGAAAGCATCAAATCTAAAAAACAGGTCTTACTTGCTCAAGAGTCAAAAACATAACCACATTCCAAGATCCCAGGCGACTGAAATTTGGAAGAAACGCCTTATAGAAGGCAAAGAATCCCTGCGATGCATCAACAGTCAAAATGTCACTACTCATCATAATAATGCTTTTCTGTCAAAAGTCAGTGCCTATCAAGACTAACTGTCAAAAGTTGCATCTTCGAGAAAGGATTTAAGATAAATATGTAATGAAACTACAAAAGCCAACAACTTTCTGATGCTTGCACTTAACTAAACAAAGGAATAGTAATAATGATAAGGGTAAAATTTTTCAGCCATGGAACATCGAAAAATCTATAGTTCTGGTTCCAATTTTGACCTTCCAGTAGTACCAAGAACACAGAGTGTAACCAAAAAGACATGCATTGATTCTAGAGAAACCTTGATGAGATGCAGATAAAACAAGCACAGAATCAATATACCTCATTCTTCAAAGTCTTAACAAAACAATCAAGAGTGTTTTTGTAGCCAGAGTCTCCCATCATTCTAGATTTTACCTGGAACATAACAAGCAGACCCACCCACCCAACATAAGTTTTATAAAATCAGTCTACATGATACAGAGATCCATCATCTTCTAGAAACATAGTCTTGTCATTGCCTCTGATGCTTAGAAGACAAATTAGACTAAAACTTAAAGTATCAACATGGAGAAAGAGTCATAATTTAAACTGTATCAAGCATGGCTATGGCACATAATCCTCTTTCACAATTCCAATCCAGAGCAGTACATAATGGCACTGTGGTTCTGCATATCCAGTGGTGCTTAATCACTAAATAAAGGCTCAACTCAAGTTTTTCAGTCTAAAACTTTTAGCACTGATCAAAACAATTCCACAAACCAATATCACTGGGTTTTCAGAAAAATGCTGGTTTAACAGAAGCAAAGCATTGAAGCATAAACAAAAAGGCATGATTCTAATCATATTTAACAATGCAGGTGACAGAGATAAGCAACAGACACTCATTCTAGGTTTGAACCACTTACTAAAATATAAGCACAAAGCTATAGGACAAAAATTATGATAGAGATAACAAATAATCAAAAGTTATCAATCTTATAATTTTTTTAAGCATAGCGGATGATGAAGTCAAGATCAGATACCTACCACATCAATGGGAGAACCAATACAGACTGCAAAGAACCCTGCACCAAGACCCACTAGAAGATGAGTTAGAACATTGTCTGAGAATCCTGGAATTTTCAAAATTGTCTGCATGAATACAAAGACATTAGAAGTTAGAACATCACCAGAAAAACCCTACTAGCCAAGCATGATATCAACTTTATCAAAATAAGTAATTTCAACTTAGTTGACTTAAAAGTTAAAATTCACCTGTTTCACTTGATCATAATTGGCTAGTTCAGCAGCATTTAAAATGGCATTTCCTGCAATGTTAGGTCCAAGCCCAGTCCACGGTGCCCCAAGTCCTTCCTGATTATTAAAAATTCTTTATGATTTCTCAATAAAAGAAGTATAGTATTATTCTAAGAAAACTATCTTGTCTAACTATGGTGTAGTAAGCATCCAGTGTTCCATAATAACGCCTAGCAACCCCAACTGGAAATTTTCCTTCAGCTTGTAGCCAAACTTTGACAAGATCAGTTGGATTAGCAACTGCAATAGCTAGAGCACCTGTTTGATGTGAATGGCTATTATATGAGTTTATTGCAAAACAGCATCCTTTTAATAAAGCAGAAGGCAGACATTGATTATAAGTGCAGCACCTACAAACTGACAAAACAAGGTATAGTCGTGTAGAACTAAATATGGAAGATGCACACAGTTTACTACAACAGAGTAGTTACCATTAACTCACCGGTCAAAAAAGCTGCTAGAATTTTTTGGTACAAAGGAATATCTCCAATGTAATCACTGCCAACTAAAAGTGTTTTGACCTGTCCATTTACACATATACGCAAGTTTATTGGAAAAAAAAAAAAAAGAGGACAAAACAAGCTAATTTGAGCCCTATCATGGCCTTACAGGTTCATATAACCCAATCCTTAAACCTCCATATATGCATTGGCGATGTAATCCAGCAATTATTCCTTTCCAAAGTGCTAATAAACCTTCTTCCTTAGCAATAGTACCCAACAAGCCCCTATATTTAGGTAAATTAACTTCATCACCAACTGCTTTCGTTTGGAGCTGGAGCCTGACTTTGGCAGTGTCCAAAGGGATGGTACAGAACTGCAAAACCATGAGCAAAATGTTTAAGTAAAAGAAGAGTGTTAAGCATAAAAGGAAATAAAAGCAAGTATGGGAAACGCCTCTCCCGAATGCAGAGCAAACAATGTGAAGCTTATTTAACAAGAATGGTTCAACTTATACTCGAAGCATTTATGATGCTATACAGTATACCAGTCATGTAGAAATAAGCATCCCATTTCCATATCGTTCCATATAAAAGTTCCCATATCAAGCAATGCTTCCTGTGATCTTGATTAAACAATAATTGTTTAACAAAACAGGGTATCAAAAGCAGATTTGGGATATATATCCACGGACAAATCACTACATGAATTCTTACTGAGAGCATCTTCAACCATATGGAGAATTGAACATATATTTCTTATAAAATGGCCAAGCATCTAAAATCTCGCCGAGCTACTACCAAAGGACCCTCTCCTAATCCTAACAAAGATTCATGATTTACTAGAATCCAAAACTTTAACTTTCATTCAAAATATTTAACATTGTAGGAGAACAGATAAAATATAAAAGACCCAGAAACAAGAAGCTAATGCCAAGGACAAAAACTGAACCATCATCAGAAAATTAAACAAATGTAAAAAAAGCAAGCATAGAACCAAGCAATGAGCTTCAAATAAAACATGAAAAAGCATATATATGCAAAATTTAACCTTTCTCCAATAACCTAGCAATCAAGATGAAAATAATCACAATTAGCAAACAAAAGGACAAAAAAAGAAGTGCAAGTGCAAATTTATATCTAATAGATCGTGAATACCTCAGCAAAACAAGCAGCAAAAGCACTGCAAATAAAACTTTCAGCGAAAGAGAACTTGAGATCTGCCATTGGTAACGGAAAATGAAAAACGGATAGCAGAGATTTCGGGCAATAAAAGGAAAGAAGTTGGTTGGGTGACAGTGGAACAATCAAAGAAAATGAAAGAAATATATATAGGAATTTGATGAATGGGAGAAAGAAAGTAATCAAAAAACGCCTTCATTGGCAACCATAGAAGGTTGTGCAACTGGGTTTTCACTCCCTCGCATCTTCTTGCTTGTTTTCATTAATCTTTTCCTTAACGCTAACATGTTCGTTTTGCTTCACATGTACATGGTTTTTTGGGGTTGTCTCTCTCTTTGTTTTTTATATCTCACTTATTTCTATATTTATAATTTTATTGTTATTTTATATTTATAAAATGGGTTTGATTGTTTAGTTAATCAGTTAATTTATTGCTTAATTAAAAATTATTTAATTTAATTGTGTGATCCAAAAGAAGTTCATGTAGTTATTTCATACGCTATTTGTCACTAAAAGTTCACTTGTATATAATTAATATATCACACAATATATTAATGAAAAATTAATAAAAAAAATTAATATTTTTTCTCAAATTATTTTATAAATTTTAAATAAGTTTTAATTTTAATATATTTAATATTAAAATTTAAATTTTTTTTATAAAATTTAGGGCTCATAACATTTTATTTCTTTTAAATAAAAAATAAAAATAATTTTTTATTAATTTTAAATTTTATAATTTTTAACAATAATTTTTTATTATACTGATTCATAAAATTATTTTTATTATTTTGTAATTTTTTTAAAATTTTGATTCCCAACAAAATAAATTTTTAAAAAGTATTATAATTTTTAAAAAAATTATTTTCAATAAATTATATAATATTTAAAAAATAAATTTTTAAAAAAATTATAAAATTGATTGATATAAATATCCAAAAATTTATAAAAAAATAATTAAAAAATTTCACTTGAAAATTTTTTAAAAAATTTTTAGGATGTGAAAAGCAAAAATAATGATATATTTAGAAACAGCACGAGAAAAATATAAAGGGCTAATTACATTCTGGGGTAAAATATTTAAACAAATTAAAATTCTGGTTTAATGAAAATAAATAGACCTAACCAAATTTCTGCAATCCCGCCAATTCAACCCTCATTTTCCCCTAAATTTCAAACCTTTCGCTGCCAAGAAAAGCTAAAAAAAAAAAAAAGACCTCAAAAATGCTTGAGCTTAGGCTAGTTCAAGGTTCGCTTCTAAAGAAAGTCTTGGAAGTGATAAAGGACTTGGTCAACGATGCGAACTTCGACTGCTCGGCGACGGGATTCTCTTTGCAGGCCATGGATTCGAGCCACGTGGCACTGGTGGCTCTGTTACTGAGATCGGAAGGGTTCGAACACTACCGCTGCGATAGGAACATTTCCATGGGGATGAATCTCAATAACATGTCCAAGATGCTAAAGTGCGCCGGTAAATCAAGGCTGATGACGGCAGCGATACTGTTACTTTCATGTTCGAGAGCCCTAGTAAGTTTACCGTTTTCCTGGGGTATTTTGGTGATTTTGGGGGTAATTAGGGTTTTTGGGTTTAGGGATACGTGATTTATTGGAAATTTGTGTTTATGCATGTTTGATTTCAATTTTGTATCTGTTGGATGATTATTTTGGAACCTTTTTCATCTGTTTGGTTGCTGGGAAAATGATGGAAAGCTAAAGAATACTGTAAAAACTGTAAAAAGATTGTTTATTTGCTGTAATTGAAGTGATTGATAAACTGTTTGTTTGTAAAGAAAACTAAGCCATGGAAATGTTAAAAGATTTTGATGCTTTTTAAATTCTTTGTCCTAACTCTTATTCAAGATGACAATTCTTTGTGCTGATTCAATTGGATTGCCATTAGACTCTTTCCATTTTTTTTCTTTTTTGTGTCAAAGACTTGCTAATTTGTTGTTAATATACGTTTGAACTGACATTTTGTGTGTTTGTTTACGCCCGGACTTATGGATTAAAGCACAAGACAAGATATCAGATTTTGAGATGAAGCTGATGGATATCGATAGTGAGCACCTTGGAATTCCAGAGGCAGAGTACCAGGCTATTGTTAGGATGCCTTCAGCAGAGTTTGCAATGATTTGTAAAGATCTTGCTAGCATTGGTGATACAGGTACTGTTGAAATTTATTGATTATAGATTCTTTGGCTTTTCTTCCATCTTTTTACTTGAGCTTATTCACTTGTGAAAATTTTAACTCTAGCTTGATGTGGTTGCAGTTGTTATCTTTGTTACCAAGGAAGGTGTGAAGTTTTCCGCAAGAGGTGATATTGGAACTGCAAATATTGTTCTCAGGTAAAATACCACTGTAGATAAAGTATGCCCTTTGGGCCTATCTTATTATTATTATTTTTTTGCTGCAAGGACTGTAATTTGTTTAAACATGGTTATTTACATGATGCTATGCCCTGTTTACAAGTTATGTAACGTGATTAATTTGATGGTTTTATTGATTTCTGAATAATCATTTGCAGCCAGAAGAAGCAACAATTATAGAGATGAACGAGCCAGTATCATTGACATTTGCATTGAGGTACTTGAATTCATTTACAAAGGCTACTCCGTTGTCCAATACAGTGACAATCAGCTTGTCTTCAGAACTGCCTGTTGTGGTTGAGTACAAGATAGCTGAGATGGGCTATATCAGGTTCTACTTGGCACCCAAGATAGAAGAGGATGAGGATGAGACTAAGCCACAAGTTTAATATGATTTTGAAATGGATCCTGTTTCCTTGTTCACTAGAATGTGTTTGATGTTTGTATCATTAACGCTTCCCTAAGAGTTCTACTTGAGGTAATATAAAGGTGAAATCAACTTAAATATACAGGTCCCTGTATTGGTTCAGTTTAACTTGGATAATAGCAGCATTGCTACTATTTTGTAGGAATGCTATTATCCGAGGTAGCAAATGGTAGCGATACGATAACTTTAATGTAGTCACTACCAATTTAACCAAACAGATGTAACAGTAGTTCTCCCTTCTGCCATGTTTATTGCTATAAGAACTAAACGACATTAGTAACCAATTAATGCTATTATCTTTGGAGCAAAAATTCTAAAAATGACCACTAGATTCCCTCGACAAAAAATGAAAAAAAAATTTAAGAACCACCTGAGTTAATGGTATATAAATTCAAGGTATTTTTTAATTTTCACTAGACAAAAATAAAGCCAAAGTTTTATAAAAATTTCCACAACAAATTAAAGTAGTACTATTAAAAATCTTGAGGCTTGATGTAGGAATAAAAAAAAAGGGGGGAGGGGGGGAATGGGGGAACACCAAATAGTGTAGAAAACTGCGAAAGAAAAGCAAATTGTTTAATACATAGGGTAAAATATTTCGAAGGCTCAAATAATGAAAGGAAAAGAAAATGCCAGATAAACCCCATAAGAGCAATCAACATGACGGTCTCCAGTCTTCCCCAGCATACACTGCTTGATCCCCGAGCTCTTCCTCGATTCGAAGCAACTGCAAAAGGATTTTTTTTCCCATTAATAGTCTTTTCTCGACTTTTGTCATGATTAACATTGTGCTATAGATTTGTGACATCCATGGATTACGCTAGACTCTGAGCTTTCTATTTGTCTACTATTGTTATTTTATGCAAATTTTCCGAAGCAAACAGCATTATTAACAGACATTGTGTTTGGTGTACAAGCTAAAGGATAAGAGAGCACGATATTAGCTAATCCAATTCTATCCATAATCTTATTTTATACTATTCTATTTATAATTTTGTGCACCAAACGCATCGTATATATCTTTGTTTATCTCAGGCTAACTCATCAGCTAAGAGAAAGGAAGGAACAGGCATACCGTATGAGTAAAGAAAAATGGACCAGAATAGAATACCCACACCAGTGCATGGTGGGAAATACAGGTAGGAGATCTAGGGATTACTAAATAAGGTACTATAAGATGCAACAAGATGAACAAGAAACATGAACTACAATCACAACTGCAGCCTCGTGTGGGTTGTCTGGTAAATCTCAGGGTGATTGTCCTAGCAGGATATGTAATAAATATATATATATATATATTTATATATAAGCGATCGTGTCCTTAAACTAGTTTGATGATGTGCATCAGTGAGAACAGAAAGCCTACCATAAATAAGAACTCATGAAATATAGTAATTGGCAAAGTAGCTCACAAGCTACCAAAAAAATTACCTCGTATTTCAAAACTTAAAACCTGTTGATATTAGCATATTGTATCTTTTCACTTAGCCGTAGTAATTAGACATTACACAGTTGAAGACCTATAAGCTCTGTCTTCATGAAGATAGTTTTTGGTATAATTAATGTCTTCTTTATTTTCTAAGTTGTGAGCCATGCAGTTGCACAAAAAGCATAGCTTTACAAATATATACACAAACCTGGTTGTACTTAGCCAACCGCTCTCCTCTGCAAGGAGCACCTGCTTTGATCTGACCTGCACCAAGGGCAACTGCTAAATCTGCAATAAAAGAATCATCAGTTTCCCCACATCTATGAGACACCACCACTCCCCAGTGGGCTTCCTTTGCCATCTTTACCACTTCAACAGTGTCTGTCACAGTTCCAATCTGATTTATCTGATTCAGAACATAGAGTTATTAGAACTTGAAGTTCCAATAGAGGATTAAACAAAAAATTCTGAAAACATTCTTTTGGCACAAAATTCATCCTTTTTCCAGCTTCAGATAATATTGATAGTATTTTGTTGCATTGGCATAGATATCATAGAGAAATAAAATAAAAAGAGGGCAATTCAGCTAACTTGACATATTATCAGCAAATAGAAATAGTCATGATCATCCAACAATCCTGTAGATACCTTGAGAAGAAGAGAGTTGCAAGCAGATTCATGTATTGCTCTCTCAATGCGCTTTGGATTTGACATCAACAAGTCATCCCCAACCACCTGCAAAGCCATCTCACCTTAAGTTACAGCTGATCAAATATAGAGCAGAAATGAGATCCAAACAAATTGTTGAAGTACCCAATAAGTACATCAATGTACATTATCATGCAAGTCAGATCCAATTTATCTCTAGGTGCACCAAAAGCCAACAATTAAAACATTTTGTAAAACAAGGTATGTAGATAAAAACCCAACAGAATTTGAAGTATAAGAATTTAATCATTTACAAAGGAAATTCAAAAGAGAAAGTATAATGCAGTTGGTTATCTTCCATCTACCTCCAAATGTGGGAATATTAACTCTATCCTTGGCTTTAGTTGTACATGTTAAATACAATGTAAACACCATTCCACAGACCTAAGCATCAGTAGTATGTTAACAAAAAACCAAACCTGACATAGTCCAAGACTGCAAAAACGTTTGCTATGTTCCCAATCTTCCTTGTCAAAGGGATCTTCAATAGATGCAATTGGGTAACCTAATACACCAGAAAAGAAGAAAAAGGAATGGAACAGCATTAAATTATAGTTGAAAGAACAAAGCAGGAAAAAACAAACAGAAGCCTGTACAGAAAAACTGACATACCACTGCAAAGTTCTCTGTACATCTGAACCATATCCTCTCCTGACTTGAAATTTTGCCCAGATTTATTTGGAGATTTGAATTCTAAGTCGTACTTCGTACCTGTATGAAGGAGCAAGAAAAGCAACTCCCAGTTATTATGAGCAAGCCCTGTCTACACATGAAAGAACATCCTGCGACCCAAAATTAGATTCTTAAATGGAAGAAACATGCAATCTGACTAGGATAAAATAAGCTTTTGTTTCTGCCTTCAACTGTATAGTACAGCACCCCTAAATCATACATTCAGTTTAGTATCTTATATCCTACTAATGGAATGTAATGTAATAGCTGTTCAATGATGATGCCAACATCTCTAAATGAACAGTAGAGCAGCAGTTTCTGCCCAAAACATGTCCCCAATGCTTCAGAATGATAATTGATTAATTAAGGGGAAATGAGCATCACCTATGCAAAAATCAGTAGCAGCAACATCAATTCCTATCTTTATTCTCTCATTATACCCTGTTCTGCTGATAGCTTCAAGGACAATATCCAATCCTTCTCTAACACTGCCAAGAGAAATAGGAGAAAATCAAACAAAATTCCACCCCAGTGATAAATCTCATTCCCCTTAAGGGTGACAAACAGAGTGCAATCATCAATAATGTGAAAAATGATGATAGTCAGACTAACACTTGCCTGGAGATGTTAGGAGTGAAGCCACCATCTTCACCAACATTACATTCATTTGCGCCATATTTTTCTGTAATAACAGCCTGTTCTTACGAACAACCAATCAACAATTATAATAGAAGAATGAGTATACGCATGACATTTCCAGAGCAAATTGCTTTTAAGATAGTGTACCACAAAAATATTAAGGTTGACCAATTTAAAGTTTCTACAGATGATTAGACTGAATGGTATTTCATTGTATTTGTCTACCCATAAACTGATTGAGTAAAATAATTCACAAGCAACCTTTTGAAATCATTTTCAAGCAACTAAATACAACTAAAACTTAATCTTTATTTCTAAAAGAAACACAGGTGTATGCTTATGTTTGTGTATATAATCAGATCCATTCTCAATCAGGAACTTTTAGAAAATCTTACACATAGACCAATCAGGTCCATTTAATATGCGTGTAATGAGCAAGTAACTTAAAACTAAATCCACAGGCTAAACAATCACCTTCAAGTGATGATATATCTCAGAGCCCATTTGTAAGGCTTCCTCAAATCTGCCTGCTCCTGTTGGGAGAATCATGATGTCCTGATAGCAGCATTACACAAATCAGGTCATACAGATACTAGAAAGATTTCAGGTAGAAAAGGATGAAAAGCAGCAAGCCGTCAGGTGTGGGGCATTTTACCAGAAGCAGAGGATGGAGTAAAATCCAGAAATCAAAATCATAAAAAATGCTTAGATTATGGGCCTCCAAAATGCTTTTGATTAATATCAAGCAAAAGATCATTTACAAAATACAGCAAGCAAATATTTAGAATTTAAACCTAAAGAAGATGGTTATTTACCTGAATAGGCATACTATTCCCAGAATGTTTTCCACCACTGATAACTGTGAAGGCAGGGACAGGAAGGATTGAGTTGGTTTTACCAGAAAGATCAGCTATGTGTTTGTAAAGAGGAACCTGATTTTTATTTTGGTTAGAACATTTTGAATATAACTCAATATTTTCTAGCATATAAATGGGAATTGGAAAAAATATTGACAAGGTAATGTACCTCCTTTTCCGCAGCCCCAGCTCTGCATGCAGCAATTGACACAGCTAATATAGCATTTGCTCCAAGTTCACTCTGGGATAATAATATTCAGAAAAAGAACCATAATGCAACAAATTCCGTGAATTGTAGTTATAATGTGAATAATCCAACCTAAAATTCAAAACAAAGAGATCTAAAAAGTGGTAAGGAAGAGATTGGCACAATAATTTGTTCCTATTCTCTTTATTTTTCTCCTCATACAAAGAAATTGTCCCACTTCTCTCAAGTTGACCTTGTCCAGATGCTGACGGGCAAGCATTTAAAACAATCTCTAGGTCCCAACCCAAACCTACTATTAAAATGCTTTGGTTTTTAAAACATACACAAAGTGAACAACAACTAGACCTCAATATTTTGAGAAAGAAAGAAACAATGTACCTTCTTTTCTGTCTTGTCCAAGTCTATCATGGCCTGATCAATTTGAGGCTGAAGAGTTGGATCCATACCAACCAATGCTTCAGATATTTTCTCATTGATATTCTTAACAGCTTTTGTCACAGCATTTCCAAGATACGTTCCCTTGTCCCCATCTCTCAGTTCAACAGCCTCATACCTGAGTTGAAATTGTCAAAATTAAAACATTATCATAGTATTCCAATTCTTGATCAAAATAACTTTCCGATAATGATAAACAAGAGTTCGAGCATAATAAGACCTCCCAAATATGAAATAATAACTAGTAAAATTAGTCAATTTATAACTATGCATTGCCATATGAATTAAAATACAAAATTGAAACAATAACTAGTAAAATTATTCAATTTATAACTATGCATTTCCGTATGAATTAAAATTAAATATATCAGTTCAGGTCATTTCTAAATTCCGAAAGAAACTGAATAACCTTTCAGTTGTTTCTCACTTTTTTTCTTTTTATCTGCAAAACTAAATAATTTTGATTCAAATTCTCAACATAAAGGAAAATTTTGATTCATTTATAATAAATGAAAACATAAAATGTAATTCTAAAGGTCATAATTTTCATTGCATCAGCAAACAAACAAAACAAGAAATAAGAAAATTCAAACGAAGAAAAAAGAGAAAAAAATAGTTACATTCCGGTGGAGTCACCGCTAGGCACAGAAGCACGGAACATTCCTTTGTTAGTGAACAAATCAACTTCAACAGTAGGAATTCCTCTGCTATCGAGAATCTGCCGAGCTTTTACTTTCGTTATCACTGAAGGAACCGCTTTTTTCATATGACTA